>NC_092741.1:129123838-129426869 GCF_047496795.1 Chiloscyllium punctatum | reverse complement strand
AGACTGGAGGTTGGCTAATGTGGTGCCATTACTTAAGAAAGGTGGAACAGAAATGCCAGGGAACTACAGACTGGTGAGCTTAATGTAAGTGGTGGGTAAGTAGTTGGAGTAGATTCTGAGGGACAGGATTTACATGCATTTGGAAAGGTAAAGACTGATGAGAGATAGTCAGCATGGCTTTATGTGTCAGAAATTGTGTCACGCTGATTGAGTTTTTTGAAGCGTTCAATGAGGTCCCACATGCTAGACATGTTAGTAAGGTTCGACTACGTGGGATCTAGGGGGAGCTAGCCAACTGGATATAGAATTGGCTTGAAGATAAGAGACAGACGGTCGTGCTAGGCGGACGTTTTTCAGAGTGGAGGCCTGTGACCAGTGGTGTGCCACAATGATCAGTACTGGTCCACTGATATAAATGGGTTGGATGTGAATATAGGATGCATGGTTAGTAAACTTGCAGATGACACCAAAAGGGGTGAACAGTGAAGAAGATTATCTTAGACTACAACAGGATCTTGATCAGATTGGCCAATGGGCCAAGAAGTGGCAGATGGATTTTAATTTAGATGAATGTGAAGTGTTGCATTTTGATAAGGCAAACCAGGGCAGTACTTATATGGTTAATGGTAGGGTCCTAGAGCCCAATGAGATGTCGGGGTGCATGTACATAGTTCCTTGAAAGTGGAGTTGCAGGTAGACAAGGTGGTGATGAAGGCATTTGGCAAGCTTCCTTCATTGGCTATAACATTGAGTATAGGAGTTGGAATGTCATGTTGCAGCTGTGCAGAACATTGGTGAGGCCACTTTTGGAATACTGCGTATAATTCTGGTTTCTCTTTTATAGGAAGGATCTTGTTAAACTTGAGTGGGTTCAAAAAAGATTTGGGATGTTGCCAGGACAGGAGGGATGTGTTATAGGGAATGGCTGATTACACTTTTTCACCTGGAACGTCAGAGGCTGAGAGGTGATTCTATTGAGGTTTATAAAATTATGAGGGGCATGGATATGGTGAATAGCAAAGGTCTTTTGCCTTTGGTGGGGGAGTCCAAAGCTAAAGGACATTTGATTAAGGTGAGAGGGGAAAGACTTAAAAGGGACCTGAGGGGTAATTTTTTCACATAGAAGGTGGTGCATACATGGATTAAGCGCCAGAGGAAGTGGTGGAGGCAGGTACGATTGCAACATTTAAAAGGCATCTGGATGGGCAGATGAATAGGAAGGTTGAGAGGGATATGGATCATATGCTGGCAAATGGGACTAGGTCAGATTGGGACTTCTGGTTTGCACATATGAGTTGGACTGAAGGGTCTGTTTCCATGCTGTATGATTCTATGACTCGATGCACAAATGAAAAATAAGCAAATGCTTGTCAAACAAGCATTCTCATAAATTGTGTTATCTCTTTTAGTGTTAAGAGTACAAATAAATAGTCTGTTTTCTGCCAGCAATGCACATTTCAAAACAAGCTGAATCATTGCAGTATTGGGTGAAGTGTGAACTTGCTTCTGTTGCAAAAAACACTCAAGTGCTGCAATGGGAGATCTGCTCATCTTCAATTTTAATTGCAATTATTTTGCCACTTCAAGTGGAGAGACTCAATTTTGCTTGACGTGGTTTCTGAATAAGTAACATGAAGAAATGCAACTTTAAAAAAAAAACCAGCAAGCAGCTCAGTAAGGTAGGCAGTCGAGAACAGATGATCAAACTCTCAAGCTTGATTTCTAATCAGCAGTGAGGTAACATGTCTCTGGATGCTGTTGGAGGTGTCATACCTGACCTCAGTACCCCAAAGAAATTGACCAGACTCTCCAATGTCTCAGTTATCCTTCATTGATTCCCATGCAGCCATTGATGAGAACAGTTATTGATGAGAACAGTTATTGACTCCGTTCTAACATTCCTTTACCATATTTAGCAGTTGGCTGATATTCATGTTTAATGTTTAATCAGGAAAGGAGGACAGAATCATCAAATCATAGAGTTGTACAGCATGGAAACAGACTGTTTGATCCAACTTGTTATTGCTGATCAGATATCCTAACCTAATCTAGGTCCCATTTGCCAGCAAATGGCCAATATCTCTCTGAACCTTTCCTATTCATATGCCCATCCAGATGCCTTTTAAATGTTGTAATTATACCAATTTCTACCACCTCCTCTGGCAGCTCATTCCATAAACACACCACCCTCTGTGTGAAAAATTTGCCTCTTAGGTCTCTCTTATATCTTTCCCCTCTCACCATAAACCTACATCCTCTAGTTCTGGACCCCCCTCCCACCCTCCAACCCAGGGAAAAGACCTTGTCTATTTATCCTATCCATACTCTTCATAATTTTGTAAACCACTATAAGGTCACCCCTCAGCCTCTGACACTCCAGAGAAAACAGCCTCAGCATATTTCAGCCTCTCCCTATAGCCCAAATCCTCCAATCCTGGCAACGTACTTGCAAATCTTTTCTGAACTCTTTCAAGTTTCACACCATCCTTCTGAAAGCAGTGAGACCAGAATTGTGCACAATATTCCAAAGCGGTCTAACCAATGTCCTGTATAACTGCAACATGACCTCCCAACTCCTATATTCAGTGCTCTGACTAATAAAGGAAATCATACCAAACGCCTTTTCACTACCCTATCTATCTGCAACTCCACTTTCAAGGAACGATGAACTTGCACTCCAAGGTCTCTTTGTTCAGCAACAATCCCCAGGACTTCATCATTAAGTGTACGAGTCCTGCTCTGATTTGTCTTTCCAAAATGTTGCACCTCACATTTATCTAAATTAAGCTCCATTTGCCACTCGTCAGCCGATTGGCCCATCTGACCAAGATCCCGTTATAATTTGAGGTAACCTTCTTCGCTGTCCAGTACACCTCCAATTTTGGTGTCATTTGCAAATTTACTAATGATACCTCCTATGTTCACTTCCAAATCAAATAAAAAAGTGTAGCTAGGACAAACAATATGGAATTTGTATTTTGATCAGATAAGTGGAACATTACTCACTAGTTACCCTTAATCTAGAGCATTTTGCTTTCATATTATTTTATAGTAGTGAAATATCTTATAGTGCTCCCCAATTATTTACACCTTTGTCCTCCACCTTCAGTTAAAAAAATCTGCTGGCTATTTCTGAGTAGTCAAAATTGTTAATGACATGAGAAGATCATCAGGGCTTCTGAGACTTTGACAAACATTAGAACCAATAGTTTATTCCTTCATCCATGACACTTAACCATTTAGAAAGTAACAGAGGAATACAAGTAAAGGAGAGTAAATTAGACTCAAATCAGGTACAGAAATAGGAATAAAGGTTGGGTTTTTATGGAGGCTCAGAGACTCTGCAGACCTTGAAAACTGGTGTCTGGGATCCAATTCTGTGATTCCCAGCACCAATTGCCATTGATATGATTTTTATTTATGAGATAAGACTGTGGGTTGGAGAGGATTGCAGGCCCACACTGTGCATTCCTGACTTTGCTGGCTTCATTGAAGGGATTGGCGTCTTCTCAGACTCCATAGTGTCATAGATTTGGGTCTGCGTTTTAATGTGTAGTGGTTCATGACTTCTCAGAGATGTCATGAATTACAGTCTGGATGTGGGAACTATTTGAAAGGAAACTTCACAAAATTGGCTTGAACATGGCCCTCAGCCTTTTCCCGTTTGGCCATCCTCAATGATCATTTATTAGTCCCCATGCCAAGCTCACTTATCCAGGATACACTCTGCAGAGAACTAATGAACTGTATAGCATCAGATGTGAAAAAGCTTTAAAAATCACTCATTCACAAATTTACAGAAAAACGATTCCTTTTACTACGATCTTTTGAAATTATCAACTGAACAAACTTTTCATATGTCACTAGCAGAAACTATAAACTCTTGCCATCACTGATTTTACACAAAGAAATGTAAAACACTGAAGAAAGTGATTGAAAAGTGAAAGCTGTCAGTCAAGCATTAATGTTTCTTGGGTGCAGCTATTTCAACAGACTAATGGATGTCTAAATTCACAATTAAGCACTATTACAAATTCTGAATTAGAATGGGTCTTGATATATAACACATGGGACTAGAAGACAGCACTTCAACTATGAACTTCATACCATTTTAACACTCATGCCCAGTCTGCTATGGTAGAGTTGAAAATGGCTTTTTAAACCCATGCCCCTGTGTATCCCTGGTGAATAAAGCAGACCTGTCTTTAAGGGTTGGACTGCTGCCAAGAAGGGAGAGATAGTCAGCCCCCTCACAATCTTACCTCATGAAAACTTTCCCTTTTTGCAGTTTTCCTGACAAGTTACATGCACAATATTCCATTGGCAACTTTCAGGATTTTGCCAGACCCTCACTGAATTTAAATAGGCAGTTTTGTTGTAGCTGCCCTCCTTTAAGTACAACACATTTTGGAATTAAAAATAAAAGATATGTATAAATACTCTGGGTTTATTATCCAACAACATGACGTTTGTTCTCTACGATTCACTGGTTCCATACAGAGTAAAAATAGATGTTGAGATGCCATTGGAATATATTAATGGCCAGGATGGAGTGCAAGACTGAGTGTGAGTTGTCATGAAGAAAGCATGGAGAGGTTGAGAATGAGGGACAGAGGACTATTTTCTGTTTTATTCTTTTTGTTACAATTAAGATGATGTTGAGGGACAATGTGGTACCTGTTAAAGAAAGAAATTGCCTTTGTGTCCAGCAGCCCCTCCGGCTGCTTCAAAATCTACTTGAGAGGGTGCTGGGCCTGACTCCAGCAAGAGTCCCCCTCCCTGGAACAAATTCTTCGTGTTTTCAAGTGTTTTTTTTTTCTGATTGAAGTGCACAGAGTAAAGGAATTCCCCAATTTGCACAAACTACTCCAGGATGAAATTCCAACCCAAAGTGAGGGAAAGAAAGCTTCGTTTCGGAAAAAGAAAGATCGGATCATTGAAAGGAAAGTCAAAGAAAGCCGTTATTTTAAAAAAAAGTGTTTAAGAAAAACTTATTACTAGCAGAAATGTGGTTCAACAATTCAAATTATATTTGGTGTGAGACGTGGAGGGTATCACAAGAACATAAATATCCTTATTAAGATGGTACATACGCTGCGAATTGCCAGTCTTAATCTTCTCCTGTCAGTTTAATTGGCATGCATGTGTGATTACAGCAATTTTATGAAACACACTGGAATATTGATCATAGCCTGAAGGGTTTGTAAGGCTAATAAGAGAGAGACATAGCTCATACAGCAACATGCGACCAGTCACAATTCACAAGATATGTCTTCTTTACCACAAGCTGTGGTCTCATTTACACAACGATTACAATGAATGGCTTTAAACTCATCATTGTTTTAGCATTTAGGCTCCACAGATGCACATTCTATTATACAAACATGCCAATATCTCAAAGTAAAATAGTTCAAATGACCTGAAAATAAAACAACATAAGATATTAGACGTGAGTTTTTGAACTTGGTTGTGAATAACAACAGGTATCTGTACCTCTTATTTGGTCCTGAGTTTTGTTCAAACATGTTCAATGATAGAATTTGTGATGATGCTGCCTTCATTCAGATTCAATCTGTTCCTCTAAATGTCAGTTGGAGCATCATATTGTACTTGTACAGGACGTTGGTGAGGCTACTTTTGGAGTACTCTGTATATTCTGGTCCGCTTGCTATAGAAAGGATATTATAAAATTGATGGGAGTTCAGAGAAGATTTACAAGGATGTTGCCGTGACTGGAGGATTTGAGTCATAAGGAGAGGCTGGATTTAAAAGGGACCTGAAAGGTATTTTTTTCAAATGGCAGATGTTTTTTATGTGGAATAAACTGCCTGGGAAAGTGGTAGATGCAGGTACAATTACAATATTGAAAAGATATTTGGACAGGGTCAAGAATAGGAAAGGTTTAGAGGGATATGGACCAAGCACAGGCAAATGGAATTAGTTTAGCTTGGGTCAGCATGGACCAGTTGGGCCAAAGGATCTGTTTCTGTGCTGTTTGACTTTATGACTGTATGGCTCAATGACACTATCTGAATGAAAATGCCATTTTTCATGCCAACAGTGTAAGGATCTGGATAACATAATTGAATGGAATGGAGGACAGTTTGATTAAGGTCATAGCATGAATGACTTTAATGTACATTACAATATGTTTTGTTGCAATTCTAAGTTCTGCAGACAATAACCTTTCACTAAAGCATAAACCCTTTCTCAGACATTGCCCAATGCCATTGTCCCATTACCACTGACAATGATGACTACAGCAGCTACAAAGAGGCTCTGACAACAGCCATAATATGCACTTACATAACATATTTAACAGGAAAATATCCTAAGATGATTAACAGGAACATAATCAGAAACTGAGGCAAGTAAGGACATAAGGATGAATGATTGATGCCTTAGTCTGAAAGGTCAATTTTAAAGACTGTCATTAGGGAAATGAAGCCAATGTTGGAGGAGCAGAGGAACAGTGGGTTGTAGGGTTATCAGAGGTTACAGAACTAGGCAGGGAAGAGATGTGAACATGAAAATGTGAACTATAGTTTTGAACTTTAAATATCAATTGTGAAGCTTTCCATTCAGCAAGATAAAGAATTAAGATACGTATAATGGTTTTTCAGTACTTTAGCAAAATGAGTAAAAGTTCAGCCTTAAGGAAAAGTTTGTCTTTCCTGAATATATCCTGCACAATGTCCATTGGTCACATCCCATTACTATTTCAATCACTTCTCTCCATTTGGAAATATGAAAGTGGCCCGCCAGGTCCATTTGAAAAATTATTTTTTTGAAACTGAAATGCAAAACAGACATTTAGGGAATGATGCAAGGTCTCAATTGTCAGTCTGAGCGTGTAACTGAATTGATACTTTAATACATTTGTGAATTGTAAGCCCAGCTTTTGAAATAAGGAAACTTACAGACCTGTTTAAATGACTTAAATTCAACTGGCATTTCTTTCCTGATGACTTGGATAAGGAAATGGCATAAAGAGATAAATGTTTTACTTAAATCTTCTTGATATGCTCAAGGGATTGAAAGATAAATGTAATATCTGTAGCATGTTGTGGACCAGAAGATAGTCTAGATCCTAACAGTTTCTTATTTTAAAGGTACGTGTAAGGCACTGTGTTCCGGATGCAACTAGATGAGTCAAACTTCCAAGCTTGACACAAAACACATGTTATTCATATACTATAATTAAGATACAAATAAAATAAAAAGAAAAAAATTGACTTAACTCTATTGAAATGCATACCAAAATAATGACTAGTAATGATGTGTTCCAACATAGTGACATTCCATAAACACATCCTGGCTAAAAGCAAATTCAGTAAAATAGATTGTCTCACATGCAATTCAAACAGCAGGAAGAGAATACCAGCTTTGGGCTGTAACAGTGAAAGGAATAAGAGCTTCTAAATCCAGCTTCAAGACCCCAACAACTACTATTGATGGCTAAAACTCAAAATCTTCGATCTGTGGGAGTTTGATCCCAACCCGTTCAGGCTGCTTCTATTGTTACAACTTTAAAAAAAAACAAGCCTCACAAGCTGTTTACTTTCTCTTTGGAGCAGATTGCTCTGCACCTCTCTATCAAACTTTCTTCATAGAAGTAAACCAGGACAAATTACACCTCTTAAAGCCATTGTACCATCATAAGCACAATTGGCTAATGAGGAATTAGAATATTTATTGAATGAGGCTGAGAATCTTGTGAAAATCAACAAGTCCGATGATGAGAAGGATTTAAAAATTTGTCAAAGGTTGACCACTATTTTAGAAAAGAAAATCAATGAAAACAAATAAACAGCTGGATACTCAAACAAAAGACTTAAAACTTCAAATAAATGCACCATCCTGCAGATGCTGGAAATTGGAATCAAACAGAAAATGCTGGAGAAACTCAGCAGGTCTGGAACAATCTGAGTGAATAACTGAGTTAAATATTGAGTCCGATGTGTCTTATTTAGAACTTTCAAGGTCCTGAAGAGAAGTCATACTGGACTTAAAACTTCTACAGTTATGTAAAGAGGAAGGGATTCTTGAAAATCAGCATAGACCCATTGAATTTCTTTAGTGTGGCAACAGGCCATTTGACCCAACAAGTTCACATTGACCCACCAAAGAACATCCTATTCAGACCCATCCCTGTAACTCTGCACATACCATAGCTAAAACACCTAACCTATACATCCCAAAACACTATGGGTAGTTTAGCATGGCCAATCCACCTAACCTCCACTTCTTTGAAGCGTGGGAGGTAACCAGAGGACCTGGTGGAAACCTACACAGACACAGGGAGAACGTGCAAGCTCCACATAGACAATCACCCAAGGGTGGAATTGATTCCGGGTCTCTGGCACTGTGAGGCAGCAGTGCTAACCACTGTGCCACCCTTGGAGGAGAGGGCATGAAGAGAGAATAGGAAATGATAAGGAAAGTTTGTATCTGGTTTTACAGTACAAGACACAGAAGTATTTCTATAAGTAATGTGGAAAAACTTATCTTAAGAGAAAGTTGTAGAAGCTAGTTTCAGCATGTATTAATACTGGAGCAATTAAAGGAATGAAAAGGTCAGAAGTGTTCTGAACCAGATGTTTAACATACTCAGGCTTTAGAAGAGGTGGCATCAGAGTTTGGAAATACATTGGCCTGGATTTCTTTGCTTGGCCAGGCAGTCATTATTCTAGTCTAGATGGGAGTTGCACATGGGGACTCTGCCGAATCCTCGTTGGAGAAGATTCTGAAAAATTGATTGAAGATTCCTGTGGACAATTTCTCTATGCCTGAAAACATCCAAACATATCCATTTGAATCAGAGGATTGGGAGGGCTCTGATGCCACCATGTCAAACAGTTCCTCAGGGAATGTTAGGCTATTAAATACATATTAACTTGAGAAACTATTTAATAGACCCCATACTTAATCACACACCCTAACTATACTTCCACCAGAAACTGACCTGAACCTCTTTCTCCACTCTGCCCTCACCCTATCAGAACCACAAACCCTTCAACTGGGCCAAACCTGAAATGAAACCCTGCTCCTGGAGTGGGCCACACCCAATCCATCTGTTCCTTGCTGCCAGACCTGAGGTGAAACCCCCCGCTCGCAACAAACACTCCCCCACCCTGACAGCCAAATAAACACTACACCACCACTACTAAATCTACTCCACCCACCCCCATATGTACCCTGTGAGATCTGCCCCACAGCTAGATCTTACCTAAAGCCCCTGCTGCCAGATCCAAATCCCCTCAGATCTGGCAGTCATCTTTCCCAACAGCCGATTGACTCTCACTCAATCCCAATTACTGCATCACTGATGCCACCTTACTCTTTACCCATTTGGAAATCTAGCCTCTTCCTGCCTGCTATCCAACCCAACTGACACGCTACCCCTATCTGGCTGGCACCTGACCCACTAGCAGCATAGCTTTGTGGCACCCTGCCCCCTGCCTATCTGGCATCTGATCTTTGGCATCTTAACCTCTTTCTGGGTGGCATCTTACTTAAATGGCATGCTAACCCTTACCCACTTAGGATCCTATACCTTAGCACACTACCCCTACTCAACCAGGCCCATATTTGATTACCACTATGCATCTGGTACCTTATCCTCCCAGTGCTCAAACATCACATTTCCTTATGTACTTAACATTTGACAAAATGTTGTCAGGACCTTTAACTTTCACAATACGGCAGCTGATTTCTGTGAAAATGGAGCATGGTTTGCCTTGCTACAAAAAAAACTATCAAGCATCAGAAAAGAGATTCCCAAAGAAAAGATCTGAAGTTTACACATAGTACACATTAGGATATGTTCTGATCCCAAATATGATATGAACAGCCATTTTGATTGGTTTGATATGGATGAAAAACTCTCAAGGTGACCCCAATCTCTTATCACCCTGTGGGAGAGTGCATTTTGTCTACCAATACAATGCACTGTTCCACTGTCCTGTCAGTCATTTATTTACTCATTTGGAACATAGCCCCTGATGTTCATCACTGTGAACATTCTTCCATTGTTTACTATTTGCACTGTCATTTCTCTTCTCACTTGTCATCTTTGCTGGTTACCTCCTTCAGGTGATTGCAAAGAGGTTGCAGTCTCAGTCCTGATGTACATAGCTATGAAAGGCAAACCAATACAACTCTCCACCCTTTGACTCAAATGAGCAGATGTCTTGATAGGTCTTTACAAGAATATATTGTTTGGAATAAAGTTTTCTCTTGATCGATGATGAGTTGTGGCAGTTGGTTATGATGTTTTGATTACAGAAAACTCTTCACTGGAACTGAGCATTCTGTCTTCCTGAGATGTTATAAACAGTTTTGACATTTTGAGCATTGTAGATAAAGATAAAGTGCTGTATTTTCTGAGTCTCTCACTGTGAGAAAATTTATTTTCCTATTACAAATACAAGGAGCTGTGCAGCTAGACTGGTGTGTTTGTCCCTGATACACAAGCTCTTCATAAAGATCAGGTTCTTCTTGTCATCTTCAATGTGTCACTGAAGGAAAGTGATTGTAATCATGAAATAGAAATAAAAGGGATCGGTGCTAATATTATTTCATTTGCTTCCAATAGGCATTTAAGAGGATTTTGTTTTGTGCACAGTTAAACGATCCTTGTTTGTAGAGCTCACTCTTTCCTGGAACCTATCCTCTCCTGAAAGTTATGACTGTAATACTGGGGTACACTTAAATGGTCTTTTACTGTACTCCTCCAAGCCAAGGAAGCCATTCTTCATGTTCAAGTCCAGTTAGTGTTAGCCAGTCATTGGCCTATCCCAGTTGTTTATAATCATCTGGTGTCACACACATACGTTCCACAAAAGTGAGTTGCTCAAAAGTTTCAGAAGCAGGAATGTCACTCCATTTATTTATCTCTCTGCCTCCCTTGCCTTTTCTCCAAGACCGAGAGCATTACTGTTGCCACAATAGTTCACCTAGGATAAAGTGAGGACTGCAGATGCTGGAGATCAGAGCTGAAGGATGTGTTGCTGGAAAAGCGCAGCAGGTCAGGCAGCATCCAAGGAGCAGGAGAATCAACGATTATGCCCGGAATGTCGATTCTACTGCTCCTTGGATGCTGCCTGACCTGCTGCGCTTTTCCAGCAACACATTTTTCAGCCACACTAGTTCAGACCAGGACAGGTCTTCTGAAACTGTACAATTTTGCTCAGTTGCAGGTGAGTGATGGAGCTTGGCAATGATTTCGTCAGACAAAGCTGGTGTGATTTCACTTTTGTGTTCATGGATGACCAGAGTTTGCTGCAACATTACTAACTTTCACTTCCTGCAACTTGCAATCCAGAATGAATAAAAACAAGTGAACAAAATGCAAATCATCATGAAATGCCACCAATTTGAACACAAATTTTGGTTCTGTAGCATCTAATTTTACAACATCATGAGTGCCAAATCTTTGTGAAAATGGTGTCCTAACTGTGTAAGCACATTTCTCATGTAAGCTATACTGGATACTATGTTGATAACCGCATTTGCATTGGCATTCAGAGCATGTGGTAGAAATATGCAGAGTAGGAGCTAGACTTCCATGTTGGTCACAGTGTAACCCTGACTTCATTGGTGGTGATTGCAACCTCAACTCTCCTTTTAATGCTGTCTCTGAAATATGCAGCACTAAACAAGCAATCAACACAGTCTGAAGACCCCACCCCTCTCTCCACCAGCATTATTTAGAGAGACAATCAGCTATGTTCAGGTTATTGTTAACTTATTTCTTGTTTATCGCTGAAAAACTAGAAGAGTCTGATAATCAGTCCTCTTATTTTCATATGGTGAATGCCAAATTCGTAAGTCTCGAGAGTTTTGCTCAAATTACTTGTTCTCAGTCGTGAATGCTACAGCTACCACTGCCTCCAATCTGGAGCAGGGCAATGCGAGTGAACATGTCAGGACAGGACAGGATGAGCAAAGAAAGAATGGTCAGGGTGGAAAGAACAACTCCCAGCAGGACGCCATGTCTTCACTGGGTCTTCAGGGGTTAATGCATTCATATAAACTCAGTGATGATCACTGTATGCGACATCGCTGTTAAACAAAGTGATTGCTCACTGAAATCTGCTGCCTTGTGTTGGAGAGCTTTGAAGTCCACATTCTGAATATACCATTCTTATGCCAGTCTTGAGTCAAAGCAACTTGTGCATCGAATTCCAACACCTGCTTGAGCCAAAATACACCCCTTTAAGATGTTCAGACTTGGTTTAGGCAGAACAGGCTAGTTTGAAACTCTGCTCACATTTCACAATGTTGTGCCAGTTGCAACCGATTAATATTGAGCTCAGTGCTGGCTGCAATCATGAGAATGAGGACACAGCACAAAAATTGAAGCTTGCATCCTGCCTGTATTGGGAGGAATGGGCAGAGTTTAATCAAACATCATGCTTCCAATTTTAAGCCTAACCCAATTATTTCACCTTTAATGTTCTAAAAATACAGTGTGATAAACATCAAAGTTTCACAGGATGTATTATATTGTTTGTTTGGTATTGCACTGGATATTGTTGCTAAGGAAACAATAACAACCTACATTTAAATAGCCGCTACACAGGGGTCTAGATTATAAAGGAAGAAATAATAGTAATATGCAAGAAGGCAAAGTCACCATCCTGGGAGATTTAAACGTACTGTTATAAAGTGGAGGTTGATCTCTCCCCCCCCACCACCCCACCCCCCATCTCCCGAGAACTAAAACCAAAACACCCAAAGAGGAGCACCTCACCTTATAATCTGTAAACAAGTGTGAAAAGTGGTGTAACCTGCTTTTCAACAACTGCTAATGGTTAAATAAAATAAATCCCTGACACTCACTTTAAAATCAATAAGTAACAATTTATTTATCTAATGCTAACAGGGAACAAATTATCTAAACTATTAACAAATCAAATAAATCTCTTCTAACTACTAACTATCCCCGAATAAAACAAGATTCTAATGGTATGCTGTACCAAAAATACAAGTCTCACTCATATAAACAAAAGTAGAATTTAATCTGTCGAAGTTCAGTCAGGTTATATGCCTTCTGGAATGTTCTGTGCCTTCTCCGTTGATCCTTCTGTCAGGAATGCCATCTCAATTGATTCTTCTGTCAGGAATCCTTTCTTCGTCATTGGTACCATTTTTAGATGGTGTTTTCTCTAAGACAAAGATGAGGCTGTGAGAACCTGCAATTCTATCTCGAGATCTGAGAGCTGTTAACTCTGGTGGATGGCAGCTAGCCCTGGGGTCTTTATCCTACTGCCCCTTTCCTTCACACCCTTGGTGACATATCAGTATTTCTTACAATAGGATTGGTCCTATGTTGTCAAAACCATTAGATTTAAATTTAATAGGTGTTTTGCATCTAAGTGCCTGGTTCAAATTGATTGGCTAACTTCAAAAGCCTGTTGTCTTGGTAAAAACTGCTGCTTGGCCTGCTAACTGTATGGCCTTTCGATACAAATGTTTCAGTTCAGGCTCTCCATGTACCTACAAACTTTCAAGCTGCTACTCACAGATACTGATTTTAAATCTCTAAGCACAGAAAAAGCACCATCTTTTAAAGTGACCATGCAATGCTTCCCCCCTAGCATTTTACAATTTTACAAACACCAAATTCTAACTTCCTGCCCACAGTCTACAATTCCTCTACCCAACTTCACAACACATGGATGGAAAAAAAAAACAGATGGACAAAAATGGCCTGGATGAAGAGCTCACATAATGATTTTGGCATATTTCATGGAACAGCATGTTGTGGAGTTGACCAGACAGGAGACTATACTGGAGCTGGTATTGTGCAACGAGATAAGGCTGGTACAATTGCAACATTTAAGAGGCATTTCGATGGGTATATGAATAGGAAGGGTTTGGAGGGATATGGCAGGTGGGACTAGATTGGGTTGGGATATCTGGTCGGCATGGATGGGTTGGACCGAAGGGTCTGTTTCCATGCTGTGCATCTCTATGACTCTATGACTGTATGATAGTGAATGCATCCCTCGGTAGGAGCAACCAAAATATGATTGAATATATATTTTGAGGGAGAGAGAAATGCATACAAGACTTTTTTTTTAAAGTTAAAAGGGTCATTATAAAGCTATGCAAACTTAAATGACAAATGAATGAGCAAACTAAATGAAAGGAGAAGTCAATTAATTGCAGTGAAGGGGATATTTTAAAAAGACACAGAATAGATAGATAGTGAATAACATATTTCAAAGAGCAAGAAAATCACCATGGGATGTACCCACTATACATTTTTAACCAGGAAGATGAAAGACATTGCAAAACTTAAAGAAAATGTATATAATTGTGCAAAGACATGTGGCAGGTCTGAACTTTGAAGAGGTGGGTGGCACGGTGACACAGTGGTTAGCACTGCTGCCTCACAGCGCCAGAGACCCGGGTTCAATTCCCGCCTCAGGCGACTCTTTGTGTGGAGTTTGCACATTCTCCCCGTGTCTGCGCGGGTTTCCTCCGGATGCTCCGGTTTCCTCCCACACTCCAAAGACCTGCAGGTCAGGTGAATTGGCCATGCTAAATTGCCCGTAGTGTTAGGTAAGGGGTATGGGTGGGTTGCGTTTCAGTGGGGCGGTGTGGACTTGTTGGGCCGAAGGGCCTGTTTCCACACTGTAAGTAATCTAATCTAATTATTTAAAAACGAAGGACACAGAGTGATTAAAACATTAAAATACGAGGGAAATGTTACAGTATGAGAGACAACAAGCCATAAATATACAAACAGATAGTAAACCTTTCTGTGAATATTCAAAAAGAGTTAACAAAATGTGCATTAATCCTATAGAAAGTAAGACTGATGAATTAATCATGGGAAATAAAGAGATGGCAGATTAATTCAACAGGTACTTTTTATCAGTGTGACTGCAGAAGATCTAAGTAACATCCCAGAAGCAGTTATCATCCCACCAGGTTGCAAAACAAACTGAATAAATAAAAATCAATTAATGATTCATGGAAACCTTAATTCCAAAAACTAGGCCATAAAACTGTTGCAAGAGAAATCACCATGGCTACAGAAATGCTTAAAGTTAATTATTGACTTAATTATTGACAGGAAACCCACTCAAAACCATATAATAAGTTTTTATATATATAGTATATTTTGAAAATCCCAGCAGTTCACATCACAACTCTACATCCTTCCAATTGGAAAATGTGAAAAAGCCATAGTGGGGGTTATTTTAACTTCCAATTATGGGGAAACCAGTCCATCCATTTGCAGTCTTCAAAGCAGATACAAAGTGAGTACCTAATCCATTCTCAGGAGGTGAGTCAGTTGTTGAAACCTCTTAAGAAAGCTACATGCTTCTATTTTGAGAGTTTCTATTTTTAAGCTGTTTTTGCCTGTTTTTAAGGCCCGCTACAGATGTAGCAGATAAAAGATACAGCTTGGATTGAATATATCAAATAAGTGCCTTTACTCCCAAGCTTTTGGTAAGCCAGGAGAAACAGGCATGTTTTCACCAAGTCCAGTAAGAGAAGCAATGATCACTCAAAATGTTCCTCATGGTTCGTTCTATCTTGACCTCCACTCTGGTCTAAGCCTTCCAAACAACATCCACAGTCTTCCTTAAATGCTTTCATGTTCCACTACTAATCTCCTGTGACTTTAAATGATCGCTCACGTTGACCTGATTGCTTTGTTCCTCTTCCAATCTTCAAATCTTCAAAAATCCACAGTTTTCCCTGAGCAGTCCCAAAGGTCGACACTCTACACCACACACACACACACACATACTTTCTCTCTCTCTACCCCAACATCCGTGTTCTTCCAGATTCCACTATCTTTACCGTAACAAATAAATTCTATCAGCTCCCTGCCTCAATCTCAACTTGAACTGCTTTGTTATAGTGTCCCACTGTGATGGGTACCTCTGTAGAAATGCTCTATCATCCGATTTCCCTGATTTTGTGCTAAAGTTGCTAATTTCATAAGGCTAGTCGTCAGCCCACATCCTCTCAACTTTGAGATTTCCTTTTTAATTTTATCCTCCAGCTTCAATATTACTTTTCCTGCTTTCTGTGAACTTTACCTCCGCTTTATATAACCTTGCATTAATCTCAGTTTTTCAAAGCTAGCCAAGTGGTATCAGTGGGTGAAAGCTTCAGGAACTCCACTCAACTACACTTATGGTGGTAGATCTATGGATATGCTGAGTAACAAGAATTTAAAGGCTACACAAGCTTTTCTATGCCAACTATATTCACCAAGGAGGCCCTTGAGATGCTCTGGATATGTTCCAAAACACCACGGTCAGTAGATTCTGGAAAACCTGTCTGTTTATTACAAACTGGTGTCTTTAGCATTAAATGGATTCTTTATAACAATTTAGCATGCCAACTATGGGCTTGGGAGCAACAGACAATGTACATTCACAGGTTGTGAATATTATCATTTACTAATCTCAATCCACCCATTCCTACAGCCTTCACTTCAGACCTTCATTATTACACATCCTGAGCCAGAATAGTAACAAGCAGTTTGAAGCCAATTTCTTTTCAAGTACTACAACATGTCACAAAATCATCCCTGCATGATTTAAAAGATTCTTCAGGATTCTTTTTTAATGGTAATCTATCTGAATAAGAAATAAAGCCATTTTTAAAAAGATCCATTCAACTGGCTTATTTCATAAACTCATGACTTCCAGAAAATACTGAAATAATTTTAAAGCATTGATCATGTTTGTGGTGTAGGAAACCTAAGAAGCAATTTGTGTATAGAAAGGTCCAGTCAACAATAACCCGTAAATCTAATGATTTGGAGTTGGGGAGGGACATTGGTTTTTTTGGACATCAGGAGGTGTTGTACTGGGTTCTGGGTGCCAATCATTAACAGTTGCTGGTTGGGATAATTTGAAACTATGAGTCCTCCTTTGTTTGAGTCTAGGGGTCCGTCTAACTATCAGTGATAGAGGGTAGATTGTTAGGAAATATTAACAAGAAGAGGCACTTGTTTTACATAACAAGGTGTAGTTTATTACATGCTAACAATGAGGATAATCAATATTAATTCATTAAGCAGAATTACAACCATCAGGGGCACATATGTCATTTCTATCTCGATCAGGACCTTGTGCAACTCGAATTGTTTCTTCACTCAAACTCTGTACGAAATCATCAGGTTGGGTGGAGCTAGGAAGATCATTAGTTATAGGAGCAGAATTAGGTGATTGGGCTCTGCCATTTGAGCATTTCAATATATTTCTCAACCATCGTAACCCTTGATCCTCTTACAAAACAAGAACCTATCTGTCTCTGTCTTAATTCACTCAATGACGTGGCATCGAGAGCCTTCTGCAGCTATGAGGTCCACAGATTTGCCACCCTCTTGCCGAAACTCCTCATTTCAGTTCTGAAGTGTTGTTCCTTCACCCTTGAGCTCTAGTCTCTCCCAGGAGTGGAAACATCTTCTCCATGTCCACTCTATCCAGGCCTCTCAGCATTCTGTGAGTTGTGAACACAATGGCAACATTCTAATAGAACCTATTACAGCACCTCCTGTAAAGTTTATTTCTCTCATTGTTAGCCATTATACATTCGTATGTTTAAGTACTTTTACATTTACCACTACTCCATGTCCCCTCAAATCTCTGACTTCGCAACCATAATCGGTCTGAAGGTTGCGCAAATCTTTTAAAACACATTTCCTTCTGATTTAGAAGTTTGGTTAGTCTTTAACTTGAGAATGGTTAACCTAGATCCTAAATTTCCTGTGAGTTGAACTGTTCCCCGCTAACTCAAGCAGTTGAGCAAAACTGTCATCTAGGAAACTTTACTCTCAAGAATGTCCACCATGGAAGGTGAAGTTCTGTGAGAGTAAGGACCTTCTGAATTGTAATATATTGAGTTTCTGGAGCAGGGAATTGACTCATAGAACAAAACATAGAACATAGAACAGTACAGCACAGGAACAGGCCTTTTGGCCCACCACATCTACAGCGACCATGGTACCATTCTAAATTAATCCCATTATCTGCATATGTCTATATCCTTGTATTCCCAACCTGATCATGTGTCTAAATGCCTCCTAAATGTTGCTATTATATCTGCTTCTACCACCTCCCCTGGCATCATGTTCCAGGCACCAACACCATCCGGGTAAGAAATTTCCTTTACACATCTCCAATCAGCTTCCCCCCTCATGATAAACCCCTTACTATTTGACACTTGCACACTGGGAAAAGGTCTCCGACTATCCACCCTATCCATCCTCTCACAATTTTTTATACTTGTACAAAGTCACCCTTCTGCCTCCAACTCTGTCATAAAAACAATCCAGGTTTGCCCAACTTCTCCTTATAGCTAACAAAGTCCAATCCAGGTAACATCCTGGTAAACCTCTTTTTCGCCACTTTCCAAAGTCTCCACTACCTTCCTGTAATGTGGAGGACAGAACTGCACACAGTATTCCAGTTGTGGCAGAACTAAAGTTTTATACACCTGTACATGACTTGTCTACCTTTATACTCAATGCCCTGACCAATGAAGGCAAGTATGCCATATCTTTACTGCCTTATCCAATTGAGTTGCCACTTGCACCCGATATCCCTCTGTATTTCAGTGCTCCGAGGGGTATTGCCACTTACTACATATTTTCCTCTTGCATTTGACCTCTCAAATTTACAAATGATGTGTATCCTGCTGTATCCTTTGACTACCTTCCTTGCTATGAACAATCCTATCAAATTTCCTGTTGTCTGCAAACTTGCTAATCAGATCACTTTCATTGGAACATGTCTGATCACAGACTATGAGTCAGAAAAATATCCCTGCACAACAGAATGATAGTTGTGACCACCTTACCAGCTCACCTCTGATCCCATGTGCCTTAATTTTCTGGACCAGCCAACCATGAATGACCTTGTCAAATGTTGTAGTTAAGTCCAGGTAGATAACATCCACTGCCCTAACCTCATTAATTATTTTCATTGCTTCCTCTAAATATTCAGACAAATTTGGTCCCCCACCAAAACCTTGATCACCTGGCCAGGCTCATTCCCTTCGGCAAAGCCGAGTACAGCCGCTTCCCTAGTTTGACTATTTATTGTTTCAAGAGACAAAATCTCTTCAGCAAAAAACCATGCTGACTATCCCTCATAAGTCCATTCTTTCCCAATTGAGAGTAAACCCTGTCCCTAAGAACCTTCTCCAATTATTTCCCTGCCACTAATATAAGGCTCATCTGCCTATAATTTCCTGGATTTCCCTATGACACTTCATAAACAGCATTAACTATTCTCCAATCTTCTGGGATCTTCTTATGGCTAAAGCGGGTGCAAAGATTTCTGCCAAAGCCCCTGCAATCACCTCCCTTGCCTCCCACAGTATCGTGGGATAGATTCCATCAGGCTCTGGGGACTTGCTCTGTAAACTTGCTAATTAGTTCATCTACACTGGAACATCACTGATCTGGAATATTAACATACCCCTCCCTAATGTTACCATCAGCCATGTCCTTCTCCTTGGTGAATACTGATGCAAAGTATTCATGAGCCATTTCCGCTGGCTCCATGCATAAATTTCCTTCTTTGTCCTTGAGTGGATTTACCCTTTCCATAGCTACCCACTTGCTCCTAAATATCTATGTGATATTCATTGGGATTCTCCTTAATTCTATTTGCAAAGGATATTTCATGGCCCCTTTTAGCCCTCCTAGTTCCTTGTTTAAAATCTTTCCTAATTCCTTTATATTGCTCAAAGGCCTTTCTTATTTCAGGTTCTTAAATCTACATATGCTTCCTTTTCCTTTTTGGCTAGACATTTAATATCTCTTGTCATCCACAGTTCCCAAATCTTGTCATCCTTATCTTTCATCCTCATAGGAATGTGCTGAACACTATTTCAAAGGCTTTTAAAAGACTCTGACATATCAAATATGGATCGACCCTCAAACAGTAACTCCCAATCTAAGTTCTCCATTTCATACCTGCTACAGTTTTAATGAGCTTTTTCCCAATTCAGCATTTTTACCAGAGGACCAGTCTTTTTCTTATCCAGAACTATCTTAAACTGTACAGAGTTATGATCACTGTTCCCAAAATGGTCCCCCACCAAAACCTTGATCATCTGGCCAGGCTCATTCCCTTAGGCAAAGCCGAGTACAGCCGCTTCCCTAGTTTGACTATTTATTGTTTCAAGAAACCTTTCTGGATGCACCAGACAAATTCTGTCTTTCTAACTCTCTGGCACGAATGGGAAAGTTAAATTCATCTAATATAACAAGCCTATTGTTTTTGCATCTTTCCATCATCTGCCTACATATCTGTTCCTTTATCTCCCAGTAGCCATTGGAAGGCCCATGGAATAACTCTATCATAATGATTACACCTTTCTTATTCCTGAGTTCTATCTATATGGCTGTACTGGGTGAGTCCTCCGAGATATCTTCTCTTAGTGTAGCTGTGACATTCTTCTTAATCAGTGATGAAACTCCCCCATCCCTTACACCTACCTCTCTATCACTCCTGAAACATCTCAACACTGGAATTTGAGTTACCAATCCTACACTTCTCTCAACCAAGTTTTTGTAATGGCTATAACATTGTAGTTCCATGTACTAATCCAGGCTCTAAGCTCATCTCCCTTTCTTGTTATATTCCTTGTATAAATTCCCTTCAGACTGCCAGTCCCACTGTGTTCATTAATCTGGCTCTGTTTGTTCTTGTTATTAGACTTACTTGACTTAACCTTTACCTTCTTCTCAATTGCTCTGCATCCTGATCTATTGGTCTGGTGCCTGCAGCCCCTGCCACACTTGTTTAAACCCCATCGAGTGACAGTAGCCAACTCCCATGCATGGATATTTGTGCCCCTCCAGTTGAGTTACAATCCAAACTTATTGTTCAGAAGAAAGAAACTCTTAAGATTACCTACATTGGCATAACAGAACCAACTCATACTGTGAACAGAAAGGAAATCTCAGATTTTACAGGATGGAGGAATGGAAGAAATCCCAATGATCCAGGTATCTAAAGCCCTCCTTCCTATGCAAGCTCTTTAGCCATGCATTCAACTGTGTTATCTTCTCATTTCTGGCACTGGTATAGATCCTGGGATTACAACCCTGGAGGTCCTGCTTTTCAACTTTCTGCCGAACTTCCTAAATTCCCTTTACAGGACCTCATCTGTCTTCCTGTGGTAGCTGTTCACCCTCCCCTTTTAGAATTTCCTGCGCCACTCAGAGATATCCTTGATCCTGGCACCAGGGAGGCAAAACACCATCCTGGAATCTTGTTTTTGGCCACAGAAGCACCAATCTGTGCCCTAGGCTTTAGAGTCCCCTGTCGTGACAATAGAGGTGTTCTGTTTCTGTTTTTCAGACCAGGCAATTTCTTCTTTATGACTGTGACATAGTCTGGCAACGATGGAGTTACATGTAGCTTATTTCCATTTGTTCAAACAAATATTTACAGTCAATGTGCTGATACATCCGAGTTGAAGTATATAAGCTGTCAGACCTGTTGACAAGGTTAGATGTCTTCATTCCTTCTCTGTGTTTGTCTTTCGAGTGAACGAGGCATTTTTGCATCCCTCGTCACGTTCTAGAAACTTGCTGCTCATTCAGTATGATCTTTATCATTGACACTGACAATTGTGCGCTGAGAGGGAATGGATTGCATTGATCTTCAGTGCAGATAGGAATGGAAAACATTCCCCCATCCTCTAAAATCTGTGACTTCCTTTCTGCTGACAGTATGAGCCGGTTCCATTAAGCCAAAGTTTGTAATCTTAAGAGTTTCTTTCTTCTGTTTTCATTCTGCTGTGAGTCTAGGAAGCCCAATAATTGCTTCTACTGAAGAAAAAAAGCCTGAAAGAATTGTGGATGCTAGAAATCAGAATCAAAACCAAAAACAGAAATTACTGGAAAAAACTCAACAGGTCTGGCAACATCTGTGGAGAGAAAGCAGTGTTAACGTTATGGGTTCAGTGACCCTGATGAGAGCAGGGAAAAGATTGGTATTTATGCAGAGGGGGAAGGAGTAAATGATAGGAGGGGATAGGGCCCAAAGAGAGAGAAGAATGGTTGGCAAGACAAAGGAATGAATAAAGGTCAGCCCAGTGGAATGAACAGCTGCCAATGCGGACTATTAACAGCTGACAATTGATTTTACGTGATAGCAGCCAAAAAAGTTCCAAAACAATGCACCAGCATATAAAACAGTAATTGCTGCTCCTGGAATTAGGGATTGACAATAAATGCTGACCTTGCCAGCAGTACCTATATCCCATAAAAATTACTAAAATATCATAGCAGGTATAGTTAACACTGATGAATATTTAAAAGCCTTTGATAATTACTTCAATCCAACAAACAATAAAAAAAAATTGTTGGAAGAGTTCCAAGGGAATAATAATTGTGGAGGGCAAGGTGTTCTGGCTCAAATGAGGAAAGTGTTAATTGTTAACCACAAACCAAGTTTAATTCCTATACAAAGTTTGTTTTGCACGTTTACTTAAAACATGCTTGATCATAGAAGTAGTTCCATCTGGACTCGTAACTTCATCCTTGCAGCCTGTAACTTTTGTTTCTTCACCCATGCTATTTGATCCGACAGGGCCCTGTATCAAATATATGATTAGTACGGTGTCCATTAATGAAAATTGAGAACCTTGTGTTGTTTTAATCACTAATTTTGTTTGAATTTCCTCAAGGAATACTTCCATCATCTTTTCTCGTATAGTTATAATGTTTACAGCATGTATCTTTCCCAATGGAGGCTACTGTACCTCATGAATTTCAAAACACATTAGTCACTGTTTTTCACTGTTTTTCACCAATCTGAAGAAGTCAATTGTCCATGGATTCCCTTGGAACTCTTTCAACAATTTTTTTTTGTTTGGTGAATTGAAGTAATTATCAAAGGCTTTTAAAAATTCATCAAAGTTAACTATATCTTCTGTGATATTTTGGCAATTTTTATCATGATTCCCTATAGACCAACTGAATACATTAATGCATAAGTCATTTGATTTCAGATTTTGTGTTGAATTTATTGTTTTCTCCAAGATGTCCATTCCGTGTTCTGTTTAGTCTAACTCTGACATAAAATATTCCTGGAAGTATAATGTCTTCTTTAATTTCTTCTCAATGTGCAAATTTGCTCTTATTCTATTAAAGCTGTTGTTAACTTGCAGCATTTCAATACTATTTATGGTCCTCTCTCTTTAAGTTTGTATTTTGTATTGCTGTACTCAAGCTTGTAAATTGCATTGTGTTACTTGTTTCAAACTTTTACACTCCATTAAATGGCAATAGTGCATCTCCATTCTGCTTACTGGAGTGTTTGCACTTTTATAATGATCAAAATAGTGATTTGCACCTTAAGGATGATTTTTTTCTGCAGCCAGGATAGATATTTTTCTGCTTCTTCTCAAAAAAGTGGTCACTTTCCTGCCTTTCAAGGTCTGATCAGAAATCATGTACCTTGCACAATATTTTGAAATCAAATTCTTCAATGACCCTTAATTACCCCTCCTGCTGAAATTTCATTTTAAAATATGAGGTGACCAAACAGGTAGATGAGAGTAAACTGGTTTATGTGGTGTATATGGATTTCAGCAAGACGTTCGATAAGGTTCCCCACAGTAGGCTATTGTACAAAATGCGGAGGAATGGGATTGTGGGAGATATAGTAGTTTGGATCAGTAATTGGCTTGCTGAAAGAAGACAGAGGGTGGTGGTTGATGGGAAATGTTCATCCTGGAGTCCAGTTACTAGTGGTATACCACAAGGGTTGGTGTTGGGTCCATTGCTATTCATCATTTTTATAAATGACCTGGATGAGGGCGTAGAAGGGTAGGTTAGTAAATTTGCAGAGGACACTAAGGTCAGTGGAATTGTGCATAGTGACAAAGGATGTTATAGGTTACAGAGAAACACAGATAAGCTGCAGAGCTGGGCCGAGAGGTGGCAAATGGAGTTTAATGCAGACAAGTGTGAGGTGATTCACTTTGGTCGGAGTAACTGGAATGCAAAGTTCTGGGCTAATGGTAAGATTCTTGTTAGTGTAGATGAGTAGAGAGATCTCGGTGTCCAGATACACAGATCCTTGAAAGTTGTCACCCAGGTTGACAGGGTTGTTAAGAAGGCTTACAGTGTTTTAGCTTTTTTTAATAGAGGGATCGAGTTCTGGAACCATGAGGTTATGCTGCAGCTGTACAAAGCTCTGGTGCGGCCGCATTTGGAGTATTGTGTACATTTCTGGTCACCGCATTATAAGAAGGATGTAGAAGCTTTGGAAAAGGTACAGAGGAGATTTACTAGGATGTTGCCTGATATGGAGGGAAGATCTTACAAGGAAAGGCTGAGGGACTTGAGGCTGTTTTCATTAGAGAGAAGAAGGTTGAGAGGTGACTCAATAGAGACATATAAGATAACCAGAGGGTTAGATAGGGTGGACAGGGAGAACCTTTTGCAAGTATGGTGACGGCGAGCACAAGGGGGCATAGCATTAAACTGAGGGGTGATAGATATAGGACAGATGTCAGAGGTAGTTTCTTTACTCAGAGAGTAGTAAGGGTATAGAATGCTTTGCCTGCAATTGTAGTAGATTTGCCAACTTTAAGTACATTTAAATCGTCATTGGACAAGCATATGGACATACATGGAACAGTGTAGGTTAGATGGGCTTCAGGTTGGTGTGACAAGTTGGCGCAACATCGAGGGCCGAAGGGCCTGTACTGCGCTGTAATGTTCTACGTTCTATGAATTTCTCAATTGTCTTAAAATTCTTAGAATTTCTTGATTTTCTTGAAATTCTTCCAAAATCCTTCTGCTTAGACCTTTTCTTCAAATTTTTTAATTTGCATTTTTACTGCTGTTGATAAACTGCTACAGTTTTGAAACTGTGAACTTGGTAAAAATTACTTTTCTAATCCTTTCTCTGTCTCATGGAACCAAATCATCATGGCAGTGATGCTCATTTCAAAAGGTCCATGATCTCCATTACCATCTTTCCTTCTCGGCCTGGTCATTGCTTCATTATTATAAAATGTCTCCTTCTTGTCCTCAGGGACCCCTAACGTTACCCCTGAAGCTCCTAAATGCTTACTATAAAAACTTTGTCTTAAAAGTCTCTGACCCTTCTCAGTGTGGCTACCTTTTGCACTTTTTCCAAACCCACACTGTTTTGCTTTTGCCTCTTTCCCAGCTTTTGGTTGAATATTTTCTTCTAGTCCACTGCTTTCACTTTTTGTGATCCAGCAGCTGAAGAACTATCTGTGTCTTCTTAAAGTGATGATGCGTTTCAAGTGGTAAAAACTCTTGTCTTGATTTTTAAAAATTTCCTGGTGTATTGGTTCTCTCCACCATTTTCTCCCTTCATATGTTTCATTAACACCGCCAATCTCTGATCACAGCTTTATACTGGAATTTGTATACCAACCACAGTGGTTTGGCTTGTTCATTTCCACCAATGATCATTTCTCGATATTTCTAATTCAACTATTCAGAGATGTTATTGCACCTCTCTGGGGCAGGTGGGATTTGAACCCACGTTTCCTGTCTAGATCTAGGAGCACTACCACTGCACCACAAAACCCTTGATCATCCTTTCTATGCTGAATCTAAGGGACTGTTGAATTATCATGGATATGGGATATACTGCGAGAGAGAGTTTTAACAAGAAGAGGCACTTGACATCCTTAACATAGCGTAGCTTATTGCATTATTGAAATTAAGTACAATTAACATCAACTAATTAGGTTGAATCACAAACATCAGGAGCTTGGTCTGTCATGGTCTTTCAGACCTCGTACAAGGCTACTGTTTCTCCATTCCAAGACATCATCAAATTGGGTGGAGCCAATGCAACTTTAAAATTAATTTCTTCAGTATCATGATCTTGTAAAAGAAGTACATCCCCGCTCTTCCTCAGATAGTGCTTTGTCATTTTTACATGGACAGAGCCAATGGCCTCAGTTTCCCATTTAATCTGGTAGACTATACCTCTAACTGTGCAGCACTCATTCAACACAGCTTTGGCGTGTTGGCCTAGATACTCTGCTCACTGCCCAGATTGGCAAGTGAACACACAGCTTTTATTTATATCAGAAGTGAGAGCCCTTCACAAAATGGCTGGTTGTAAAGTCTTGTTTCTTTCTAACCTGTGAACAGTTATCAATGTGCATTTCCCAGGACTGCACACTTTACTTCAACTGTGGCCTTAGTAAGGTTGTATTCATCAATGAATCTCAGCTTTTATATAGTAGACTATTTTGCCAAAATTCCAGCTGACTTTTGCCTTTCTTTTGTCTTATCCATTAGAAATTTTGTTTACTGTGGTTTGTGTATTATAAAAAAATCATTGCCAACGTCGTCAGATTGTTTGTTTTGTCGCTTAGACTCCTAAAGTCATAGAGCTGTACAGCAGGGAAACAGACCTTTTGTTCCAACTCATATGCACCGACCAGATACCCTAAATTAATCTAGTCCCATTTGCCAGCTTTTGGCCCCTATCCTCAAATCCCTTCCTATTCATATACCCTTCCAGATGCCTTTTAAATGTTGTAATTGGACCAGCCTCCACCACCTCCTCTGGCAGCTCATTCTACACGCACATCACCCTCTGCATGGAAAAGTAACACCTTAGGTCCCTTTTGTATCTTTCCCCTCTCACCTTAAATCTGTGCCCTCTAGTTTTGGACTCACCTATCCTGGGAAAAATACCCTGGCTATTCACCCTATCTTTGCCTCTCATGATTTTATAAACTTCTGTAAGATCACCCTTCAGTCTCTGAGGCTGCAGGGAAAATAGTCCCAGCCTATTCAGCCTCTATCTATAGCTTAAACCATCCAACCCCGGCAACATCCTTCTTTAGAATTGTAGTCATACATTTTGTTTTTTTTCTGAGTTAGGGAAGAAAGGTTGCTGGATGGAAATTGGTGTTGTTATAACAGTGCCTTAGCTGTCTTCAGAAAATCGAATCACATCCTCGAAATCAGGATCCATTGTGGCAAATATTGTAGGAGACAAATGATCAAGTTTAATGAGAAAATTTTCTACATGTTTCTGACCACTTCCAAAATGGTTTTGTGTTTCAAGGAGCTCGTTTTTATGTTTCATTGGGGTGAGTTGTGATAATTAGCTTTATGTCTCAGCTGGGCCATTAGAATGTGGTAATGGAAAAAAGAATCAATGTACAAAGCTGCCTGAAAGTGTGTGGCAACCAACACCAGCAGATTACTATGAAATGAATTGACTGTTTTGTGCACAGACACAATGGGTACTGCATGTGCCTCAAAACTGCACAAATAACATGGAAATCGCAAAGACCTACAACACAGGAAGAGGTCATTCAGACTATCTTTGTTATGTCAGCCTTTGAAAGAGCTATCCAATTAGACACACTCAATCCACATTGAGCTGAAATATTTCACTTTTCATTTATTTATCCAGAGTCCTGTTGGTAACTTATTGTTGAATCTGCTTTCACTACCCTTTCAAATAGGTCATTCCACATAATGTATTTTTAAAAAAAAGTATGGCATTTGGAAGCACTAAATTTGTCCCTTTTTTGAGCAGGGAGGCAGTGGGGGATGGAGTTGATCACTCGGCTATGAATCTAAGCACTTGTGAGGCATTCGTGCTGTTGAATTATTACTACAGGATGGTTGTTGTGCACCTGAACAGGCAGATGTTGCCTTGGCTTAATGTCACTTGTGAAAGTCAGCAGTTCTAAGAATTCAGCAAACCTTTGGTACTGTACTGGAGCATCTTGACCCTGCAACCTTTAGATTGGTGAGAGAGCATGTAACATATCAAGGCAAGCAGACACTCAAATTAATAGAGAGTGACAGTTAAGGAATAAACGTCAGATAAAAATAGAAATGAAGGCAGGGATAAGGGTGTGATGAAAGAGCCAGCCAAAATAAATTATTTTCACAAGAATTATCGGAGCATCAAACCTAAACTATCTGAACCCCTATGTCATTCTAGAAACTGTAACAAAAAAGCAGCTAACTAGACATGGTCATATTTGAGGGAATCTGTCAATATGATATCCATGTTAAGCTTGTCCATTCTACGAGGTAACACAAATTTATGCATCTCATATTTTCTTAAACAGAAGTACGTGCACAGCAATTAAGAGGATATGAAAATTTGTTGAAACAGGTTAAATGGAATAAATAGAGTAAAGAATTGTGGATGGTAGACACTCGAAATAAAACAGAAGTGCTGGAAAAATTCAGGAGATCTGTTGGAAGAAAGCAGAGTTAGTATTTCGAGTCTGGTGACTCCTCATCAGAATTGTTAGCAGGCAGGAAAAAACTGTTACTAGCTAGGATTTCCTCACTGTGAATGGTTCTTAATGTAGAATCACCGGACTTGAGTTGCTAGATGGAATAACTTGCATGTGGACAGCACCTTAAACAAATGCAGGATATTTCGAAGTACTTTACTCTCAATATTCTCACTGTTCCAAAGTCAAGAATGCAGCAGTCAGCTTCAGCATAGACAGTAATGAGGTGAACGATGAGAACATTTTTGTGAAGTTGGAAGAAAAGCTAAAAGTACCTTTAACTTTCATAAGATACTGTTTTGTGATTTTCCATAAGAAAGGTAATTCAATGTCACCCCATAGACACGGGGGTCTAAGTTGAATGATTCCTACAAAATAGGGAATGGGGTTCACAATATGCTAGAGGCTCACATTTGCCCCACATATCACAGTCAGCACTCCACCTCTGTACCAACTGCTCATTCACAGGTAGCTCCATGTGATCTGCTGTTCACTGGAAGCATGTGCAGCAAGAACCATTTTGGAGCTTTAGGGGCACCTGAAATTTGGCACCCATGACCCCAGTTTTATTTCTATAGTAATGACATTAATGAACCTGAATAGACTTGTAGAAGATATGATTTCATGTGGACACGTGTGAGATCATTCCTTTGAGACTGGGGGAACCAATTTTCCAATGACTGCTTTAATATATGTCCTCCTCCAGCTACATCCTGTGAAGGGCTTTTGGCTTCACAATGGTTGCCTAGTTGCTGAAGTTTTTTTAAATTTAAAAATGGTGGAGAACAGGTGCTTCCTTCTCTCTTACTTAACCTACCAGCTGCTGGTTCCTCAGCACTGCAGAACCTCCTTTTCGCTCTCCAGCTTCAAGATCCTTCCTTTAGTCGTGCATTGTCTGGTCAAGCGACCCTTTGCCGCTCATTGGGGAAGGTCTGGTGACTGCTTCCTAGATTTGGCCTTCATTTCCGCCAAAACAATAATAAACTTCTCCTGCGGAGAGACAGCAAGGACACATGGGGCTGAACGGCTTCATTGTGAAGTAAACATTTTATATTCTGTGGTGGACTACTAAGAATAATTCTCAGATTTTTCAGACCAGCAAAGATATGAGTCGAAAAGTGTGGTGCTGGAAAAGCACAACAGGTCAGGTAGCACCAGAGGAGCAGTGCAATTGATGTTTTGGGCATAAGCCCTTCATCAGGAATGTGGGGGGAAGAAGGGGTCTGAGAGATAAATAGGTGCATTGGGGGTGGGGCTGGGGGTAAGGTAGCTAGGAAGCCATAGATAGATGGAGGTGGTGGGTGATAGTGAAAGGTTGGGGGGAGGGTGGAACGAGTAGGTGGAAAGGAAGATAGACAGGAAGAACCATTCAAGAGGACATTGATGAGTTGGAGAGTTGAATCTGGGATGAGGTGGAGTGAAGGGAGATGATAAAACTAGTCAAATCGGCATTGATGCAATGTAGTTGGATGGTCACTCGGGGGAAAATGAGGTGTTAATCCTCCCGGCATCGGGTAGCTTGGATTTGGCGGTGGAGGAGGGACAGGACTTGTCCTCAGCAAAGTGGCATGGGGATTTCAAGTGGTCAGCCACAGGGCGGTGGGGGTGTTTGTTGCATGTGTCCCAGAGATGTTCCCTGAAACATTCCGTGCTTTGGCATTCTGTCTCCCAAATGTAGAGGAGACCTCATCAAGAGAAACGGACACAGTAGATGAGGTATTTGGATGTGCAGGAAAATGTTTGCTGGATATGGAAGTATCCTTTGGGGCCTTGGATGGAGATGATGGAGAAAGTGTGGGCACAGGTTTTACACCTCTTGTAGTCACAAGGGAAGATGCTGGAGGTGGTGGTGTGGTGGGGGCCGTGGACCTAACGAGGGAGTCGCAGTGGAAATGGTCTCTGTGGAATGCTGACATAGGTGAATGCTGGTGGAGTCTGATTTAGGGGACAGAAATGGCAGAGGATAATGCATTGTATCTGGAGATTAGTGAAGTGGAAGATAAGGGCCAGAGTGGATTCTATCCTTGTTGCGATTGCAAGGGTGGGTTTCAATGGCGGAGGTACAGGAAGTGGAGAAGATGCGCTGGAGGGCATTGTTAACCACATAGGAGGGAAATTGCAGTCCTTGAAATAGGAGGCCATATGGGAAGTCCTGGAATGGGATTGCTCCTCCTGAGAGCAGATACGGCAGAGGCGGAGGAATTGGAAACTAGAACACTTTTCTCCTTTCCTAGCATAGATTAAAGGCTGTTCAGATAGCTATCTCAACAGTGTGGCTAAGATGGGCTAACTTCGTACATACAAAGGGTTCAGATGATTCTCTTCTGTGTGACTGCTCACTGCTTTAACTAATTGCCATCATGGGAAGTCGCCTGCTGTGCTTTCCTACAATTAAGCTTTTAGTTTTTTTAAATAACAACACAATGGCCATTTAAATTGAGATTCCATTGTAAAATGTTAGCCAGAACTTGGTTTTAGTTCCTGCTTAATTTTGAAGCCAATCATTAAATAAGGGTTACTTTGGAATTAAGCCTTTGTGTTAATATTGGTTGATTGGCTGTGATTCCTCTTTTTTGGGTTTTAGTCACTGTGTCCATAACAATAACAGCCAGTACAACACATGGCATTGAACTGGTCAGTAGAGTAACTTGAAAAATCTTGTTTGTTACTCATGCTGAGTTATAGAGTCACGGAACCTACAGCATGGAAAAAAGGCCCTGGTTCATGCTGTACATCTCTCTGACTCTATGAGATATATTCTGAATGGTTGGTGAAGAGTGGTTATTGAATGTTGTGACCAATGCAGAGGAGGTGATCAGTAATGTTGACTTAGATAGTTGTACACTCAGTTTCAGAATTCTTTGTTTTGCAGGTCGCTTGTTCTGATTCCTTTTGACTCTGATTGAATTCTACCATTAAGGGTGAAAGTCCTTTTGTTGTCCTGTTTCCATTTGTCCGGTTGCTAGCCTCTTGACCTCCTGCACTCAGAATAAGAGGATCCCTTTTATCTGCAACACAGAGTGAGAGGATTACTCTTCACCTGTGACCTTCACAGCATGCTAATACTTGAACCCAGGTTGTTATACACAGGTTTCATAGCCCACTCGCAGAAGAAACCTGTGCTCAACACGTAGGACACAAGGTTCAAACCTATGAGCTGTTTCTGTTAATTGAAACAGAGGGGTGTCTCCTTCCTGGTCTCCATGTGAGTCAGAGCAGACAGAGCCCACAGACACATAGCATTCATGTACCAAACACACTTGTACAACCATGTGTCTGTGCTGTCCTCATGTTCTGTCCAGTATTCAATCTTACCCCCTCACTGGGGTTTGTCATCAACAGTGAGATTCCAGGCTTAATGGTGTATGCGAGTATCCATGGTGTCTCTCCCTCCTGATTGTCCTGCAATGTGGCCTGTGGTCACTACTCCTGGTGTGGCTCAAACTGCTAGTTTTTTGATTAATTAGCAACTTTATCAGGTGAGGATGTCTTCAGGATACAACACAAAAAGTTGCCATCTGAGAAAATCAAATTGAGTAGAATGATCCAAGTGAAAACAGGATTACCCCAAAAATCTACACTGGGGTGTGGGGGAGCCCACTCTCAGAATGCAATTTAGCCCTAGAGTACTTGTGGTGCAGAGGTAATGTCCTTGCCTCTGATCCATGAGACCTGGGTTCAAAACTCACTAGCTGCAAAGGTGCGTAATAACTGAACAAGTTGATCAGAATATATCTCCAATCCAGCTGTCTGACTCTCATAGATGTTTCAACCAATATGAAGAAACATAGAACAATACAGTGCAGTACAGACACCTTTGGCCCTTGATGTTGCATCGACCTGTGAAACCAATTTAAAACCCATCTATCCTAGACTATTCCATTTTCATCCATATGTTTAGCCAATGACTATTTAAATACCCTTAAAGTTGGTGAGTCTATTATTGTTGCAGGCAGTATGTTCCATGCCCCTACTACTCTCTGAGTAAAGAAACTACTTCTGACATCTGCCCTATATCTATCACCCCTCCATTTAAAGCTATGTCCCCGCATACTAGCCATCAGTATCGGAGGAAAAAGGCTCTCATTGTCCACCCTAGCTGATTATTTTATATGAACGTGCGTGTTCTTTCAGCACAGATGCTATGTATAGGATTCAAATGATGTGTTTTGGGTCTTTGGAATTGTGATGAGTTGTTTATTTTTTAGGTTTGCATGCGAAGGCTTCCTGATTGGGTCCTTTCCTAGATTTCTGCCCAAATTTAAGTGTTTTTAAGTTGGTTAATGAAAGCCCAATCCACAATTCGTCACTCAGTTATTTCTCAACTGTTTTTTTCCCCCAGAATATTTCACAAACAGGATTAAAAATATGGTTCACATGCCAATTAAGGTAAAGACATACACAGTCATTCATAAAATTGAAGGTACTTCTCAACTGTGAGCAAGAAAACCCAAAGTGAGGATTGGATTTTTGCAATAGGTAATTGGATTAAAAATGCTTTATTTTGTTATGCAGCCATGTTTCAACTATAACGGTAACAAGTTATGTTTTGAGGAATAGTTTTCAGCACAAAACATAAAACAAATATAACAATAAAACAAACAGCACTACTTCATAGCAGATGCTATATTCTGTTATGTGCATATGAGTTGTGTTGGAAATTTGATTGAAAAAGCATGTTTCTGAGAATGAGAGCAAAATTGGGTGTGATTTGAGCCTGGCTTGCCAATGTTTTTGTTATTCATGGGCGGCACGGTGCCACAGTGGTTAGCACTGCTGCCTCACAGCGCCAGACACCCGGGTTCAATTCCCGCCTCAGGCGAGTGACTGTGTGGAGTTTGCACATTCTCCCCGTGTCTGCGTGGGTTTCCTCCGGGTGCTCCGGTTTCCTCCCACAGTCCAAAGATGTGCAGGTCAGGTGAATTGGCCATGCTAAATTGCCCGTAGTGTTAGGTTAGGGGTAGATGTAGGGGTATGGGTGGGTTGCGCTTTGGCGGGGCGGTGTGGACTTGTTGGGCCGAAGGGCCTGTTTCCACACTGTAAGTGATCTAATCTAATCATCTAATCTAATCTAATAGTGTCCCTTGCCAGAACAGAATTTATTGCTCACCCTTAATTGTCTAGGAAAAGGTCCGGAGCTGCTTAGTTGAATCACAACAGTCTGTAGGCAGTAGATCCACCCTGTAGATACATTCACATTGTTTCTAGAAGAGGATTTGCAGGATTACACCTGAATTATAGTGAAAGAATGGTGATCCAGTTCCGAGTCAGGATGGCATGTGGTCTGGAAGGCAACTTGTACCCAAAATGAAAACCCCCATCCCTCTCCACCTTTTGAGAATTTTATCATCTATGTTTGAAATTTGAACTCAGGAAAGATTTTTACAATTTCCACAATTACAGTGCTTACATCCAGAATTAGTGCCGGTTACTTCCTTTTAGTGATACCAATTAAGTTATTAAATATCTCAATAATATTCATGTTCACAATTAACTTACAGATAATGTTCAGTGATGTATGTATATGCCAGGCTGCAAGATTCTTGATTCATTTCTCCCAAACCTTCCTATTCTGTTCCCACATGAATTTACAGAACTGTATAAGTCAAGTTGGTGCTTATTGAACTGTTATGAGTAATACACGGAAAGGCCGCTGTGAAATAACAAACACAAATGTTAACATAGACAACATGAACTAGAATAACACTGCTGTCTTGTTTTGGCTGTGCTTAATGTACAGATACAATGTTCTCCATACTATCCATTATGAATTTCCAGCTTGCAAACGTCATTTACACTAATTGGATTAAAACTAAAGTAGTCTGTTCAATTACATCCAATACTTCTACATCCCATAATCTTCTTTTGCTCAATTTGCTACTGTCCTTCCCAAAGCTCACTTAAACTTATCATGCTAATATGATTCATGTGACAAGAATTTAATACATCATAGATTTTGGGTTGCTAAGGCCTCATTTTGTGTATTCACAATGTATGCTTTTCATGACAAATGTTCATCACATACATTTCATTCTCCCACCCAAGTTTAGTTTTTTCTTGCTTGTGTGTTGTCAGTCATACTGTGCCATTGTGATTTCTCTAAATATTGACAAGCAATCGAGCCCTTTTCCAAGTCACTAATGTCATAAAGATGATGGTGAGGTGAAAATATGCCTGGGGCAAAGGATTATGGAGCAAACTCACTTGAAAGTTGTCTCCCTCCTCTTTAATGGACTCTTTAACCCATTGAAAAGTGACAGGTTAAAGCTAAAAGAACAAGGGAAGAAATTTCAGGCCCATGGAATATAACAGAGAGTGATTTCAGAGCCCAAAGTTCTGTACTGTGGGGAACAGTTTGATTTCAATTTGAATCAAGCTTGGCATATTGAGGTGAAAGTCTCCAGGCAATATTCAGTACATGAACCATGTAATGGGTTCTATCCCATTTCTCAGCAGTCACAAGTCAGTGCAACAAGATAATATCATCTATTTAATAATAAAGTTTGCTGTTCTTACTGAGAATTATTGTTTATTAGTGAGATCTGTAGGTGGCTGATGTGGGAAATAGAACAAAACTGCCCATTTAACATTAATTGGCACTCTGTTACTGAGAAAGATAATATATTAGCGAGCTGTGTAGGAGGCTAACTTGGGAAATGAAACAAAACTGCCCATTTGACAATAATTGGCATTTGTCTTACTGAGAGACACTATGCATTAGATGGTTGTGTAGGTGTTTGACTTGGCAAGTGAAATGTAATTTTACTACTTGGCGCAGCAGGGAGGTACTGTACTGATGTTACACTTAAAGCAGATTAGAGAAGAATCCAATGTGTTTATGAGCCAGTGTAATTTCTTTTGTTTGCTGGATATGATAAAGGATATAATTATATTTACCAACATTGATATCCATCATCAATTCCCTTGAAAACAACATGGTCAATTTACTACTTAGCTTGGCATCATTTGAAAATAAGCTCTTGTTCCCCTGCCACAAAGAAACACAAGTCAGCTGGGTGTACAGGAGAAGAGGGGAGACCACCAATACTAATTACAAATTATGATCAAGCTATTCAATTTCCATGCATGTTAATACATGTTTTAGAGCTTGGATTTCAAAATAGTAATGCATATGTAATTGCACACTTTTCTGTAGAGTTTTGAAAAAAACACTCGGTCAGACATTCCTCTGGAACAGTGACTGGAACCAGTTTTTGTCAGGGAATGGGGATGACCTGGAGTGTTATTGGAAAATTGTTTTTAATGTTGGTTTATGACAGTGGGGTAAGCATTGAAGGACATTAGCTTGTCTTTGGTTCAGGATAATCAGGCATTGATTTTAGCTTAAAAATATGCAGGGAATGAAAGTTTTCAGGGCAATTTGGAAGATATCTGAGTCCAGTCAGGAACAATTATAACCTCTCTCATAGAAAAGGATATAGAACAATTCTGGGAAAAACAACTACCTGAGTATCAAAATTTAGTTTGTCAAGCTTCACGACCAATAATGTTTGGTTCGAAAGTGAGAAAATCTAAGCTCACGGTTTTATTCAAGTATTTATGCTAGAAGACTTCTCAGTTCACTAGAAAGAACCGAGGAAAGTTAGTTCAGAAAACTTTAACAATTTAGAAGCAAACATAGATAAAAGGGACAGGAGTAGGCTCTTCCATCCTTTGAACGTGCTCCACCATTTAATATGGCCATCCAACTCAGTGCCATGCTCCTGCTTTCCCCTCACACCTTTGAGATTAGATTAGATTACTTACAGTGTGGAAACAGGCCCTTCGGCCCAACAAGTCCACACCGACCCGCCAAAGCGCAACCCACCCATACCCCTACACCTAACGCTATGGGTAATTTGGCATGGCCAGTTCACCTGACCTGCACATCTTTGGACTGTGGGAGGAAACCAGAGCACCTAGAGGAAACCCACACAGACATGGGGAGAATGTGCAAACTCCACACAGTCAGTCACCTGAGGCGGGAATTGAACCCAGGTGTCTGGCACTGTGCGGCAGCAGTGCTAACCACTGTGCCACCGTGCCGCCCAGATAGAGGTGTGCTTTCTCTGGATTTGTGTCTCTGTTGCAGATATGGTCAAGAAATGAGAATAGACATTGTCTTGCTGTGTCTGTTAAGATCTTTCTAACTGTATTCTTTATCTAGATAGTTTGTTTCTTAAAAAAATACTAGAAAGAAAAAGTTCTGTTGTCAAAGAAATTTGGCAGCCTTATGTGACTATGTTTCAAGAACTGACCTGGATGTTAGCTAAAATAAAAAAAACAAACATAAAGCCTGAAGCCAGATTGCTTTTTGGCATCTGATTTTTCTATGATTACCTACAACAGGGTCATAATAAAATATCAAAGGATAAAAACAATTATAATAGTTTAGAGAATGTCAAGGTCAATAATCTGGGAAGTACAAAGTTAAATGAGACCTCATAAATTGACATCAAGCAATGATAGGTTATCCTTCAGAACAATGATTGTATTTTGGCCAGACTGACAGTAGTGTAAGGTCCACGATGCTTACTTGTTTAATATGGACCACGTGTCAGTAAAAGTTTGTGGCATGACAATGAATCATAGGATTACGGAAATATTGAACTTTTAAATATGGCAGGTTGTTCTGTTTCTAGGCAAGAAAAAACACATATAAGCCAGAGGTAGCTAGAAATGGAGCACTTCACTGTCTTTTTGGGTACCTATGGATTACGCACACACTCAGGATACCCTGGTATATCTCAGTAAGGAGGAAAGATTCTGAGAGAGGAACAAACCAACTATGGCTAACCAAGAAAGTTAGGGTGAGTATGAAGTTAAAAGAGGAGGCAAAGGTCAGTGAAAGCCCCAAACACTGGGGTAGATTCAGAATCCACCTCATGAGGATTAAAAACAAAGTAAAGAGAGAGAAAACAAACTATGAAGGCGAACTAAATATAAAAACTGGCAATATGAGTTTTTTTGAACATATCAAAATGAAGAGAGAGGTCAAAGTGAACATAAACCCCCAAGAAAATGAATCAGAGGAGATAGTTATGGGAAACAAGGAAATGACAGATGAGTTGGAGATATTTTGCAACAGTCTTTACGATGGAAGATACTTCGATCATCCCACTAATAGTAAAGAATACAGGCGAGGAAGTAAGACCCATCACCATCACTCGAGAAGTAATATTAGACAAACAAATGAGGCTGAGGGCAGATAAGTATCTTGACTCTGATGTCTTGCATCCTAGGATTCTAAATGAAAAAGATACAATGATAGTAGATGCATTGGTTTTAACTTGCCAAAAATCCTTGGATTCTGGAGAATTACTGGACAATTGGTAAACTGTCAATGTGACGTATTCATAAAGGGTGGGAGGCAAAATCCTGGCAGCTAGCCCAAATAGCCTAATGTCTATTAATTGGAAAAAATTGCAATCAATTATTAAGGAAATCATAACAGAAGATTTAGAAAATCATTATATAATCATGACGTGGGGGTGCCGGTGTTGGACTGTGGTAGACAACGTTAAAAATTACATAACACCAGGTTGTAGTCCAACAGATTCTTTGAAAGTACAAGCACAGTTGGTATGATTTATGAAAGGGAAATTGTGTCTGACTAATTTATTAGAATTTTTAGAGAAAGTCTCAACCAGTGGTCAGATAGGAACCAGTAGATGGGTTGTAGAACTGTCAGAAAGTGTTTGACAAGGTTCCTCACAAAAGATTAAGTCATACAATAAGACCCCACAGTGTAGGACATGGCAAGGCTAGAGAATTGTTTAATAGGCAGGAAACAGCAAGTGGGGAATAAAGCGTTCGCTTTCACTTTGGCAACCAGTGGAGTTCCACAGAGACCAGTGCTGTAATGACAATTGTTTGGAATATATATTAATGATTTGGAGGAAAGAAGCAAATGTGCTTTAACTAAATTTGCAAATGACATAAAAAATATGGAAAGGCAAATTGCAAAGGGGACAGTAACAGTTAACAGAGAAATATTAATATGTTATGTAAGTGGACGAAAAGTTGGCAAATAGAGAATAATGTGAAGTTGTTCATTTTGGAAAGGAGAACAAGTGAACAGGCAGCCTGGTCTCTCGGTGCCTCATGGTGGCTCTCAGCGTGAACTCTTGACAGCTTGTGATGTGTCAAGAACTGGTCTCTCGGTGGCACATGGTGGGTCCCTGCCTTGTCTCTCAGTGGCTCATGGTTGGTCCTGGACTGGTCTCTCAATGGCTGGTAGTTAGTCCCGGTCTGGTCATTCAGCAGCTCCAAGACTGATCACTCGGTGGTGTGTCAGCAGGTCTCTCAGTGGCTCATGGCGGTCTCTTGGCTTGACTTGCGAGTGGATCCTACCTGGACGTGTTCTGAAGGCACCAGGGGAGATCGGCAAGGTGGCAGTTTCAGCAGCAGCAACAGTATCTGTGGCAGTGACATCAAGATCAGACAACTGAGGTCTCCCCAGAGAGTGAGACAGGTCGAGGACTCATCAACGACTGCTGAACTTTTAACTTATTCCTTTATTTTGCTCATTTAAACTACAAAAAACTTCAATGTAAATTGTTACCTATTAGTTTATTTTCTGAGTAGTCTATGATGCTTAACTATTTAACTCTTGTTTCTCTTACTTTGTACCTGAGCTGTTTTTGTAACTAGGTACATTGATACCTAAGATGGTGCCCTGTGTAGTGACATTACACATTTTCATTATATTCCTGTACTTACATACTTGAGTACAAGTGACAATAAAATCTAAAATCTAAGTCTAATTTAAATGAAGAAAGGTTGCAGAAAACTGCAACACAATGGGGCATGGCAGCACTTGTGCACGTAACACAGAAAGCTAGCATATGGGTGCAGCAAATATTCAGGAAGGCTAATAAAATGATGTGCCTTATTTCACGAGGTTTAGAATGTATGAGTAGGGAAGTCTGACTGCAATTGTATGAAGTGCTGGTGAGACCATGTCTGGACTACTGTGAGCACTTTTGGTCCCCTTATTTAAAAAAAGAGACAGTTCAGAAAAAGTTCATTAGGATGATCCCTGATATGATGGGGTTGTCTTATGAGCAAAGGCTAATATACTGGAGAAGTGATTTAAAACCGACTGCATTTCAGGTGTATGTATGTACAACTGGTGTTCTAATGCTGGTGTGGTAGTCTGATGTTCTAATACTAGTGTTGATCTGATGTTCTAGTTCTGAGTGGTTAGTTTGATGTACTAGTCCTGGTGTATTAGTCTGATATTCTAGTTCGAGCATGTTAGTCTGATGTTCTAGCTCAGGTGTATTAGTCTGATGTTCTAGCTCAGGTGTATTAGTCTGATGTTCTAGCTCAGGTGTATTAGTCTGTTCTTGCAGTACTGGTGTGCTTAGTCTGATGTTCCAGTGCTTATTTTTAATCTGTGTTTACGTATGCCACATTTTATTTTTCTTGCATTTTAGTAACTGATAAATTTACCCTTTGCTTAGCTCAAGAAACTGGGGTTAAATTGGCTTCTTTTCGCATACGAATTCATTAGAATTGTGGAAGTCATCCTTGTTTTATGTTAACCTTGTTGTGACCACCAGAGAGGGGTGAAGGGGAGGTGTTGGGTAGGGAATGGGGGTACCAGCTGCTCTCCCCTTATCCCCTGAACCTGGTTGAAACTTCTGCTACTGTGGTCTGACCAAAGGTTATCTTTATATTTTCCTCTTTTTCTTCCTTCAACCTTCAGTTTCTCAAAGTCACTCTCCTCCAGGGGAATGTCATTTCACTGCTTGATTCTTCCAGTAGCCAGCAGGGTCCCTAGAATTCACTTGATCTCACATTGTGGATGGTTTCCTTCTAAATGTATGCTGACAATGCTTGTACTATCCAATGTTTGAATAGTTGCTTTCTTTATTTGCTGGAACTGGAGATAATCCAAAGCCTCTGATCTTCAAACGTCTTTATTCTGCACCAAGGCCATGTCAGCTACACTGTGGTTAACACCTTCTGCAGTCAATATAGAGTCATCCCCAAGCAGGGTTGCAAATGCTTGAATTCTGATGTTTGTGATTGACTGTATGGAGTTTGTTGATTTGGCTTCTGTATGTGTCCCATTTTTGTACAAAGAAACAATAATGAGAATAATGCTGCATAAGTTTTAAATTGACCTTGGGCCCTCTACTTTTTGACTTTTTGTCATTTACCTAAATGATTTGGATGCGAGCATATGAGTTATTAAGTTTACAGATAACACCAAAATTGGAGGTGTAGTAGACAGCGAAGAGGGTTACCTCAGATTACAACAGGATCTGGATCAGATGGGCCAATGGGCTGAGAAGTGGCAGATGGAGTTTAATTCAGATAAATGCGAGGTGCTGCCTTTTGGGAAAGCAAATCTTAGCAGGACTTATACACTTAATGGTAAGGTCCTAGGGAGTGCTTCTGAACAAAGAGACCTTGGAGTGCAGGTTCATAGCTCCTTGAAAGTGGAGTTGCAGGTAGATAGGATAGTGAAGAAGGCGTTTGGTATGCTTTCCTTTATTGGTTAAAGTATTGAGTACAGGAGTTGGGAGGTCATGTTGTGGCTGTACAGGACATTGGCTAGGCCACTGTTGGAATATTGCATGCAATTCTGGTCTCCTTCTTATTGGAAAGATGTTGTGAAACTTGAAAGGGTTTACAAGGATGTTGCCAGGGTTGGATGATTTGAGCTACAGGGAGAGGCTGAACAGGCTGGGGCTATTTTCCCTGGAGTGTCGGAGACTGAGGGGTGACCTTATAGAGGTTTACAAAATTATGAGGGGCATGGATAGGATAAATAGGCAAAGTATTTTCCCTGGGGTCGGGGAGTCCAGAACTAGAGGGCATAGGTTTAGGGTGAGAGGGGAAAGATATAAAATAGACCTAAGGGGCAACTTTTTCATGCAGAGGGTGGTACGTGTATGGAATGAGCTGTCAGAGGATGTGGTGGAGGCTGGTACAATTGCAACATTTAAGAGGCATTTGGATGGGTATATGAATTGGAAGGGTTTGGAGGGATATGGGCCAGGTGCTGGCAGGTGGGACTAGATTGGGTTGGGATATCTGGTCGGCATGGACGAGTTGGACCGAAGGATCTGTTTCCATGCTGTACATTTCTATGACTCTAAGTGATGAAAAAAATGGATTCACTCTAGTAATCTGTCCTGGTCGGATTTCATGTTTTTATTCAAAAACTTTAGTCAAGTAGATGGATGCTTTTGAGGAGGGAGTGGGTTTGGAGGAGGGGGTGGGGGTGGTGGGAAGAGCAATGAATGGTTCAATCATGTTGTTGAAATGACGTTGTGTGACCACCAGTTGATTGCCACATTTGAGCTCGCAAAGAAGGCTAAAGTTGAATACTATCACACTCCATGTTTGCTGATGACTACTTCCACGTGTTACGGTGCTGACCCAGGCAAGCATTAAAGCCTCGAAGAAGAATTATTGTGTCTTCCTTCGGAACTAAGACATACCCTGATGCAGGTCTTTGCAGGGCTTCTTCTTCTCACTCATCTTTACTGGTTGTTCTTGGCGCACAGGTGTCTGTTTCAAAGGAAAAAGTGTTACCAAGTGAGCAAAGCTCATGCTCTGTTCAAAATATGCATCATTGACATTGCAGTGTTTGAGATCAGATAAAATTAACAAAGATCTGTTAAGATAATCTTAGAACCATCATTCTATGTTTTACAATGTCTTTATTGGAAGAACTTGCATCTTTTGCCATTCCTGTACAGATGAACTTTCATGGAATAGAATCTCTCGTGTGGAAACAGGCCATTTGGCCCATCAAGTCCACACCGACCCTCCGGACAGCATCCCATCTAATCCTTGTAAACCTATATTTCTCATGGCTAACCCACCCAGCACATCCCTGGACACTATGGACAATTTAGAATGGCCAATCCACTGAACCTGCACAACTTTGGACTGTGGGAGGAAACCAGAGCACCAGGAGGAAACCCAGGCAAACACGAGGAGAGCTTGCAAACTCCACACACACACAGTTGTCCGGGGCTGGAGATGAACCCTAGTGTCATAATTTGATAATTACTCAATTTTTGTTGTCCATGTTTTCATTGTGTTTATTCTTTTGAATTTTGAAAAGAATTTTGAGAATTTCCCCTGTCATATTGAAAACATATTATGGATTCACAGCTGTATTGGATGTACAATTACTTAATGATATCTCATACTGAGTTGATTGCATTACATCTGAGACCTTATATATGTTAGATTTGTAAATAGAAAAAGATTATTGTTCAATACATTTTTCTCTTTTAAGAAAAGAACTTCTGCAGTAGGAAAATATTTGATAATTTTTTGCATAATTTCATTCTCAGTATAGCCAGTATTCACCTTACTCATCTTGTCTTGGTGCAAGGAACTTATTGATCTTCCACATTTTGGAAAGAACTCTGTATTGTACCTTGTCACCATTGCTGAGATATTTTTTATTTAATACACTGTGTCTCTTGTTTAGCCATGATGTGGAGGTGCCGGTGTTGGACTGGGGTGAACAAGGTCAGAAGTCATACAAGGTAAATTGCCCATAGTGTCCAGGGATGTGCTGGGTGGGTTAGCCATGAGAAATATAGGTTTACAAGGATTAGGTGGGATGCTGTCCAGAGGGTCAGTGTGGACTTGATGGGCCAAATGGCCTGTTTCCACACGAGGGATTCTATTCCATGAAAGTTCAACTGAACAGGAATGGCAAAAGATGCAAGTTCTTCCAATAAAGATGCTCTCCACCCTTCAGGCTTTCTGCCTGTATTCCTGATGAAGGGCTTTTGCCCGAAACGTCGATTTTACTGCTCCTCGGATGCTGCCTGAACTGCTGTGCTCTTCCAGCACCACTAGTCCAGAAGTCATACAACACCAGTTTATAGTCCAACAGATTTATTTGAAGTCACAAACTTTTGAAGCACTGCCCCTCTGAAGTGTCAGAGTCTGAAAGCTTGTGATTTCAAATAAACCTGTTGGGCTGCAAGCTGGTGTTGTATGACTCCTGATCTTATAGTCAGTAAGATTTGGGTAATGAAACTGATTTGTGTTTTTTTTAATGCCTTTCGAATTTTACTTTGGAGTGAGGATATATCATAAAAGTCAGAAAAGTGTGCACACCACTTCCCTTAAAAAGTATTGCAATATTTATGCAAAACAAATGGCACAATCTAAAGACAATTTATGTGATAGAGTCACAGAATCATACAGCACAGAAACAGACTTTTCGGTCCAACTAGTCCAGGCCGAACATAATCCCAAACTAACTCATCCCACCTGCCTGCTCCCATATCCCATCAAACCTTTCCTATTCATGTACTGATTCAAATGTCTTTTAAATGATTACTGACTGCATTATTTTAGATGAATAAATACCACAATCTACCTCCATCATTGAATTCTTTCATCTCCACCATAACCTATCAATTCTTTGTGATACAGGGATCGATTAAGAAATTATGGTTTGCAAACCAGCAGCTAGTGTCTTTGGACTTTTTTTAATGCCATGAAGAAAATTTTTTTTTTGTTCATAGATTTCCAAAAACAAAAATCGTGGAAAGCTGCTGGCCAGTTTTGATTTTGTTTTGTTTCCATATCTAATGGTCAATTTAGCAGTCAATTAAATATGATTTCTTTTTAAATAGATGATATTTCTATTTCACTCTAACTGTGGAGACAAAAAGGCACCAATTCAGAAGCAGTTTTTTTGCTAAGCTGCATAAGTAGTAAGAGAATTATCATCAGTCTCAAGGAAAGGAATGGGTCTGTCAGAAGTACCTATGCACCACCTGATTGTACACTTCTCCCTGACTAGGGATAGCAACGTTAAAAAAGAGTTTTAATTCTCTGTTACTGTACCATTTTGGGAGCACAAAAGGCTGGATATCTTTTCTTGCTATGAAGGCTTCCAAAAGTGTAACTGTACAGCATTAAATAATATTAAAGTAAACAAAATAGAGTTAATTTGTCATTCAAGCAGATTAGCATTGCATTTTCTTAATACCTGGTATAAAAGACTGATGTATAAAAGTGAATGTCGGCATATTTAAATCTGAGTGAAGCAATGCAGTTTTATGAATGTATAGCTGGTAGATAACTAGTTATTGGTAAGCAACTGGCAAATCCATTCATGAATATTTCATGTTGACCTTTCCTGTGGATTAAATTTATTGACGTTTACCTTGTATTTTTGTATCCGTAAGCTATTACAGTTTCACAGCCAGCCGCATACAATTGTAAACACGGGGTGTTTTATTACTGAGTTCTTAAAAGGCTTTGGAAAGTGACAAAAAACATGGTCTTGGGAATTATTGACCCATTAACTACTGTCTATTCTCAAGGAAACACTTCTTCCACATCTAGAAATAGTAAAAGAAATACATCCAAAACAATATAGATTTATGCTGAGTTAGTCATGTCTAATAAAGTGCTTGGATTAGTTTGAGAAAAGAACAGGTTTGGTCAATTAAACCATGAGATCAAATGCTGTATCATTTCTTGGAGGGATGGCATTTAATGAACAAAGCCAAATGGGGAAAGCTTCTGAGATGTCATATTGAAACCATAATTAAAGAAACTTAATGAAGTAAATAGGTGCCTTATGGGTTCCCTTGCCCACCTTGCAAAATCAGCTGTCAGGATGCCCTGTTTTCCCAGTCAGGAAATTAGCCACATTTCTCATGCTGCGAGGAGATTGTGAGTTGATCACTCAAAGGTCTTACTTGCTGGCACATTGAGGAAGTTGCTCATTGACCTTCCTGCCCAGCAGTTAATTGCAGGAGTAGTGAGAAGGGCAGATGTTTCACTTCGGGTTCAACTAGTTCCACAGTTTCCCCTTTCCACCACCTCACTCACATATCTAAAAGTAAGGAAATTCTGCCCGTAGAAGTTAGAGTGAGGTTAAAAAGAATCAGAAATCTTACCATGCTGTGCACAAGGTAATAGTGTTGAACAAATGCTTTTGAAGTTGGCATGTGATTGTTTCAGTTAATTTGGGTGACATTTCTGGGTAGAAATAATTTTATAGAATTCAATGAAGAATTAAGGAATAGCAATTGAAAGGTTGGTCATGGAGAAAAAGGTACTGTGTTATTTATTATGCTCATAATTTTCTGAATGTTCTAAATGCCAGCTGTATTGATGATTGATTAAAAAGCACAGCAAAGTAAGCAATAACCGAGAAAAAAAGACCTATTTTCTGGCCATTCAATGTTGATGTAGCATATTTATTTTCCAGAGCTAATGCTTGCAACTGGATAATCTTGTTTCTGCCTGTTCTTTGCATCAATTTAGCAAGTACCTGCTGCAAAGCCCTTAAAAGTAGCTGATGCAATATATGTTAAAAAATCTAACATATATATCAATTGTTCTGTTAAGGTGCACTCTCACCTTCAGCAGAAATATTGCTGGCTTCAGAAAAAAAAAGATATAACACAATGTGTTTAATTAATCCAGGATTTTCTAATGGTGAGTTTTCAGTTATAGCTTGACCTTGAATAAAAGCAAAAAATCATTTCTAATTGAGTCCTGCAGACCAACAATTTAATTTGGAGTGTCCAAGTAATGTTCCATGGAATAGAAATTATTGCAACATGACAACAGAGAGAGTCGGTTTATTAACATAGCGACAAAGGGGAAAATAAAAATTCTGTGTGGAGAATTTGCTGAATAAGAGATAGATGTGAATCAGGATGTGATGGGATTAAAGATGCCATTGAAACACACAAATAAACACAGGAACAATTTTTTTTATTAAAAAAGGTTAAAGTCCAGCTGTAAAAATGAAGTTAAGGGAATATACAGTTTAGACTCCTCAAGGGTTTGTGATAAGTTAGATAATAACCATTGGTTAGGGACATCCCGGATGAAAGGCAGCCATGAATATCACTGATATCTTTGAACTTCCAGTGATTGGATTGTTCTTTAACTTGTTTTGTTCTGTCCTTCTTGCGAGAACAGACCAAGAGAGAAATCGAGTCATAAATCCATCTCCGCAGTTCCGCCAAATGGTTGCTTAAAGTACCAATCATTCATGCATTCCTGTGTTTGGGATCATTGTGTTCTTTTTATCTCAAACATGTGAACTCCTTCTAAAGATTTGAATTAAAATGGAGATACAGTTATGGTTGACTAGCTTCAGTCTGTATTTATATAAATGTAAGTTTCAGTTCAGGCTGGTTCTTTGTTGATGTCATGATGTTTGGCTCAAAATGCCATCAGCACTGAGATTCACAATGTGGAAGCAAAATGGTCATAGGTAATGGAACATTCAGGGATCGGCTGCTTATTCTGCAGCCACCAATATTATTCCAGTATAGCGTGTTTCCTCCCTTCTGCCAGGGAAAAAAAGACATTGCTGAATGAGGGCAATGGTTTGGAGCAGGAAAGTGAAGCCACCATAAGTTATGAAACCAACAGCAAAAAAGCAAAGAATTGAGATCCAGTCGATAGAATTTTAGGAGATAAGGAGGAAGTTAAAAAGCAAGACTTTGAGTCATGGAATCACAGAGATGTTCTTCACAGAAACAGAGCTTTCGGTCCAACTTGCCTATGCTGATCAGATAACCTAAATTAATTTAGTCCAATTTGCCAACATTTGGCCCATATCCCTTCAAACCCTTCCTATTCATATACTCATCCAGATGCCTCTTAAATGTTGTAATTGAACCAGCTTCCACCACTTCCTCTGGCAACTCATTCCATACGCATGCCATCCACGGCATGATGCTAGAGGGAAAGCAGCCCCAACCTATTCAGCTTCCCCCTACTACTCAAACCCTCCAACCTTGGCAACATCATTATAAATCTTTTCTGAACCCTTTCCAGTTTCACAATATCTTTCCTATAGTAGGGAGACCAAAAGTGCATGGAGTATTCCAAAAGTGGCCAAATCAATATCCCGTACAGCCACAGCATGACCTCAAAACTCTGAAACTCAGTGCACTGACCAATAAAGGTAAGCATGACAAGCGCCTTCTTCACTATCCTATATACATGTGACTCCACTTCAAAGAGCAGTAAAACCTAGACTATTTTCAGTTCTACACATGAATGAGTGTAGTAGCATTAAGATAACCTACATGGAGAATTAGTATGGGGGGTCAGTATCAGATTCTTGGGGCATTATTACCAAGATAGGGGCAGGAGTATTTTTCTTAATCAACTCATTCAGCAATATCACTGCACAAGCAGATGGGACTGAGCCCAGTGCAGAATTAGGTACATTACCACAATGTCACAAGATCCCTTGGGGCAGGAGTTACCTGTACAAGATGTATGGATTTCACGTGTTTTGGGGTTTTGGCCAATGTTTTCTTTGTCAGGTTAACTATGCTGGTGGGTGGATTTAAACCAATTTGAATTTGATGGGGATGGGTGGGTTACATGTGAAAGCACGCAAAAGGATGGGCAGAGACAAAAAGAAACAAAATAAATAAGACAGATGTGATGCAGAAAATTCAAAGCATTCCAAGATTAGTTCAAAAGCCTAACAAAAGGTGATAAAAAGGTTGCTGGGAAGTCATCACGTGGATGTTTGATAGAAAGGCAACAAAGAAAATCTGATTCAAACAAGATGAGGAATGGAAGCTCAATATTCCTGAACACAATGTATTCAAAAAGTAAAAGAAAAGCAAAATATGGAAGAGCTGGATCAATAATGTGGATGGAATTTAATGCCCTTGTTATCTATCTATTTGGTTAAAATTAAGGAACAAAAGAGCAGCTATTATACTATTGTTATGTACTGAAGGCCACCAAATAAAGGGAAGAAAATAGATGGGAAATTTGCTGCAAAATTGCAGAAAAGTGCAAGAACATTAGAATAGAGGTAATGGGAGACTTCAATTACCCAAATGTAAACTTGAACATAATAGAAATAAACAAACATAACAAGGAATTCCTGCAATGTGCACAACAGAACTTTTTTGATCATTGTGTTTTCAGACAACAAGAAAGGAAACAACTCTGAGGAATGAAGCGGGGAAAATGTAATATGTTTTTGTGGGAGAACAGTTGCAGAGCGGTGATTACAGGATCACTCACATTAAAAAGGTTATGGAAAAGGGCAAGTTGAAAATCAAACATGACACTTCTAAACAGGAGGAGAACTAATTTCAATAAGTTAAAAAGTTATCTCGCCTGGTTGGATTGAGTTATAGATTGGCAGATAAAGCAGTCAATGACCACTAAGGGACTTACAAAGAGTAGGTAGATGAGATTGAGTTGATAGACCGATTCCCAACAGGAAAATGCAGGACTTCAAAAGCTTGAGCTTTCTGGATGATAAAATAAATGAAAATTAAAATAAAATGGGACAATAAATGTTGGTACATAAAAAAACTGAACAAGTAGGAAAAAGAAAATAAAAGTCTGAGGGTATATATTAAAATAAGCCAGCAGGCAAATTATAAGAGAATTCAGAAATCTTCAATAAACTCATAGATAGTGGAAGTGCAGTCAATATAGCAGTCCAGCCATTTCTGGACCATAGGAAAGTCATCTTGTGGAGACATTGGGCATGGCTGAGGTATTAAATTAGTTTTTTGCATCTGACTTTGTGAGGGAAGAATGTTCTGTCTATGTAACAGTCCAAGAGGGTGGAAGTAGAGACATTTGATTGGATGAAAAGAGATGAAGAGGAAGTCTTAAAACATTTGTCTGTGTTCAAAGTGGAACAATCACCCAGTTCAGATGGAACAGATCCTAGGTACTCCCTAGCTGTTATAATGATGCCAGGGGACTGGAAGATGATAAATATTACAATCCTAATTCATAAAAAAAAGGAGCAGTGGGATGCTCATAGCAAGTACAGGGTCATCAATTTAACATTGGTGTTAGTAAAGCCTTCAGAGACATGAACCTAAGGCAGAATGAGTAGCTACATGAATAAGTATGACTGAAGGAATGAAAACCAGAACAGATTTATGACGGTCGATTTGTATTCGATTAACTTGATTCGGTTCTGAGGTAAAGTAATTGTTAAAGTGGATGATGGTTGTATAGTTGATTTTATGCACATGACCTTTCAAAAAGTGTGCAATAAAATATCACAAAGTAAACTCATTTGTAAACTTAAGGCCTGCAGATGTAAAGAGATTTGGATCTAAAATTGACACAGAAATACAGGGCAGGAATTAACACTTGTTTCTCAGCCTAGGAAAGTGTGCAATGGTATCCTCAGGGACAGCGTTAGGAAATAACGGTAAAATTTTAAATTGGATTCAAGAACAGAGGAACTTGGGGTGAACACAGGCAAATCTTTGAAGCTGGCAGTGCAAGTGAAAAAGCTGTTGAAAGGCATATGGAATTGTTGGCTCCCTGAATAGAAACATTAGGCCAGAATTTAACACTCCATGCACTAAGTGTGGGGGTGTGTGTCTTCAGTAGTGACTAATTCCCGCCCCCACCAATGAGAGTAAGACTTGGAAATTTCACAAACTGGTTCAACTCATCTTGCATACTTAAACATGGAATAACATTGCAACTAGGATGTTAATTTACAAGCTTTAGTGTTTTTTTAAAAAACAATTTTGAGTTAAGATCAAATCAGTCCCTTGAAGGCTAATTGATTAGCACCTTGTGACACTTGGGCCAAAACAGTAATTTTCTGCCTTGACAGAAGCTACTGGAAGCATTGGGTTCCTCAAGATCTTTGCTAGAGGCCAGACTTCAGGGGATTCAAATCTGAAAGGTAGTTCATTTTCTTTCGCGTCACTTCATCATCTACCCCTGGGCTTGATTTCCATCCTTGGCCCTGATTTGTCCCATGCGACAGGATACTCCCCCCAATCCCCTGGCCACACTAGTACATAGAACATAGAATGTAAAACATTACAGTGCAGGGCAGGCCCATCGGCCCTTAATGTTGCGCCGACCTGTGTAACCAGCTGAAGCCCATCTATCCTACACTATTCCATTTTCATCCATATGTTTATCCAATGACCATTTAAATGCCTTTAAAGTTGGTGAGTCTATGACTGTTGCAGGCAGTGCGTTCCACGCCCCTACTGCTCTCTGAGTGAAGAAACTACCTCTGACATCTATTCGATATCTAACAGCCCTCAATTTAAAGCTATGTCCCCTCATGCTAACCATCGCCATCTGAGGAAAAACGCTCTCACTTCCACTCTATCTAACCCTCTGATTATCATGTATGTCTCAATTAAGTCACCTCTCAACTTTCTTCTCTCTAATGAAAACAGCCTCAAGTCCCACAGCCTTTCCTCATAAGGCCTTCCCTCCATATCAGGCGACATCCTAGTAAATCTCCTCTCAACCCTTCCCAAAGCTTCTACATCCTCCCTATAATGCAGTGACCAGAACTGTATGCAATACTCCAAGTGCAGCCACGCCAGAGCTTTGTACAGCTGCAACATGACCTCATGGCTCTGAAATTCAATCCCTCTACCAATAAAAGCTAACATACCGTATACCTTCTTAACAACCGTATCAACCTGGGTGGCAACTTGCAGGGATCTATGTAAATGGACACCGAGATTTCTCTGTTCATCTACACTACCAAGAATCTTACCATTAGCTCAGTACTCTTTATTCCTGTTGTTCCTTCCAAAGTGAATCACCTCACACTCTTCTGTATTAAACTCTATTTGCCACCTCTTAGCCCAGCTTTGCAGCTTATCTATGTCTCTCTGGAACCTGTAACATCCTTCAGCACCATCCACAACTTCATCAACCTTAGTGTCTTCCACAAATTTACTAACCCATCCTTCTACACCCTCATCTAGGTCAGTTATAAAAATGACAAACAGCGGTGGCCCCAGATCTTTATAGTAGATCATGAGGAACTGAACTTACATTTCCCAGCAACAACCACCCTCTGTCTTCTTTTAGCTAGCCAACTTCTGATTCAAACCATTAAATCACCCTCAATTCCATGCCTCCGAATTTTATACAATAGCCAACCACGGGGAACCTTATCCAATGTCTTATTGAAATCCATATACACCACATCAACTGCTTTACCCTCATCCACCTGTTTGGTCACCAGCTTAAATAACTCAATAAAGTTTGTGAGGCATGACCTACCCTTCACAAAACCAAGTTGACTGTCCCTAATCAACTTATTCCTTTCTAGGTTATTATAAATCCCGTCTCTTATAACATTTGTCAACACTTTACCCAAAAGTGAAGTCAGGCTCACTGGTCTATAATTACCAGGGTTGTCTCTACTCCCCTCCTTGAACAAGGGGACATTTGTTATCCTCCAGTCTTCTGGCACTATTCCTATAGACAATGATGACATGAAGATCAAACTCAAAGGCTCTTTAATCTCCTCCCTAGCTTCCCAGGGAATCCAAAGATAAATCCCATCTGGTCCAGGGGACTTATCGATTTTCAAACTTTCCAGAATTACTAACACCTCCTCCTTATGAAACTCAATCCCATCTAGTATTGTAGCCTGTATCTCAGTATTCTCCTCAACAACATTGTCTTTTTCTAGTGTGAATCCTGATGAAAAATATTCATTTTGCGCTTCTCCAATCTCCTCGGACTCTATGCACAACTTCCCATTACAATCCATGATAGGCTCCAATCTTTCTCAAGTTTTTTTTTATTCTTGATATACCTATAGAAAGCTTCAGATTTTTCCTTGATCCTATCTGCCAACAACTTCTCATGTCACCTCCTGGCTTTTCTTAACTTTCTCTTTAGGTCTTGCTGACTAACTTATAATTCTCAAGCGCCCTGACTGAGACTTCATGTCTCATCCTAACATAAGCTTTCATCTTCCTCTTGACAAGAAATTCAACTTCTTTAGTAAACCGCGGCTCCCTTGCTCGACCTCTTCCTCCCTGCCTGACAGGTGCATGCTTATCAAAGGTATGCAGTAGCTGTTCCTTGAGTAAGCTCCACATTTCAATTGTGCCCATTCTATGCATTCTAAATCTTGCCCATTGCATCATAATTGCTTTTCCCCCAGCAATAATTCTTGTCCTGTGTTATATACCTATCCCTTTCTATCGCTAAAGTAAACATAACTGAATTGTGGTCACTATCACCAAAGTCCTCACCTACCTCCAAATCTAACACCTGGCTAGGTTCACTGTCCAGTACCAAATCCAATGTGGCCTCGCCCCTTGTTGGCTTGTCTACATACTGTGTCAGGAAATCATCCTGTACACATTGGACAAATACTAACCCATCTAAAGTAATTTAACTATAGTATTTCCAGTCAATATTTGGAAAATTAAAGCCCCATGCCAACTACCCTTTTAGTGCTGATTCTATCCAGAATTACCTTTTTTATCCTTTCCTCTACATCTCTGAAACTATTCAGAGGCCTATGGAAAACTCCCAACAGAGTGGCCTCTCCTTTCCTGTTTCTAACCTCAGCCCATACTACCTCAGTAGACAAGCCCTCAAACATCCTTTCTGTTACCGTAATACTGTCCTTGACTAATAACGCCACACCTCCCTCTCTTTTACCAACTTCTCTGTTCTTACTGAAACGCGTAATCCCTGAACATGCAACAGTCATTCCTGTCCCTGCTCTATCCATGTCTCCAAAATGGCCACAACATCGAAGTCCCAGGTACCAACCCATGCTGCAAGTTCACCCACCATATTCTGGATGCTCCTGACATTGAAGGAGACATACTTCAAACCATGTTCCTGCTTGCCAGTGAACTCTTGCGACCTTGAAACCATATTTCTGACCTCACTACTCTCACTGGAACAGTGAGCTCCTGGACACTGGAACGATAATTTAGGGTCCCATTCCACTGCTGCATTAGTTTAAACCCTCCTGAATAGCATTAGCAAATCTCCCCATCCAGGATATTGGTACTCTGGTTCAGGTGTAGACCATCCTGTTTGTAGAGGTCCCACCTACCCCAGAATGAGCCCCAATTATCCAGGTATCTGAAAACCTCCCTCCTGCACCATCCCTGTAGCCATGTGTTCAACTCCTCTCTCTCCCTATTCCTCACATTGCTAGCATGTGGCATGGACAACAAACCAGAGATAACAACCCTGTTTGTTCTAGCACTAAGCTTCTACCCTAGCTCCCTGAATTTCTGCCTTGAATCCTCATCCCTTTTCTTACCTATATCATTAGTACCGATGTGGACCATGACTTGGGGCTGCTCCCCCTCCCCTTCAAGGATCCCAAAAATATGATCTGAGACATCATGAAGCAGCACACCAACCATGAGTCTCTCTCATTCCTACAGAACCTTGTATCTGTCCCGCTAACTATGGAGTGGCCAATGACTAATGCTCTGCTCTTCTCCCCCCTTCCCTCTGAAGAACAGGGGCAGACTCTGTGCCAGAGACCAAGTAAGTCACCCTGATTTTGCAGTCAGAAAGCCAACAACTTTTCTTGGTTATTGGGAAGGCAGATCGTCAGGGCCATAGCAAGTTGAAACCCTTAAAGGTTGTTAATTGTCCTCTTAACGTTCTTAATAGGTGGCAAGTTGAGAAGGTTTCCTTTGAACCTTCTTGTCCAACTTTTGGAGACATAGAGTCATGTAACAAGGAAACAGACCCTTCGGACCAACCAGTCCATGCTGACCATGTTCCCAAACTAAACTAGTTCCACCTGCCTGTACTTGGCCCATATCCCTCCCAATCTTTCCTGTTCATGAACTTATGCAAACGACTTTTAAGTGTTGCAACTGTACCTGCATTCATCACTTCCTCTGGCAGTTTATTCCACACATGAAGCACACTCTGCGTAAAAAAAAGTTGCCCCTCATGTTCTTTTTAAAATCTTTCTCCTCTCACCTTCAAAAAATGTCCCCTAGTTTTGATCTTCCCCACCCTAGGGAACAGATCCTTGTCATTCACCTTATATATGTCCCTCATGATATTATAATCCTCAATAAGGTCACCCTCAACTTGCTTTGCTCCAGTGAAAAATGTCCCAACCAGGCTATTTTTATATCTCACACTCTCCATTCCTGGCAATGTCCTGGTAAATCAATTCTGAACCCTCTCCAGTTTAATAATATCCTTTGTATAACAAGGCACCCAGAGCTGTTGACTTGGCAAGAACAAGCAAGCATCTCTCCAAAGTCAATTTGTCCTTCTTTCCTCCCTCTTCACCACCTCCAGGGAAGGGATAATTTTATACATAGAAAATAAATCAAAGAGAATATGCTAAACTTTTATAAAACACTAGTTAGGCTCCAGCTAGAATATTATGGTCAATACTGGGCACCAGACTTTAAGAAGCACATCAAGGACTTAAAGAGGATGCAGAGAAGATTTATTACAATCGCTTCAGGAATAAAAGCTTCACTTATGAAGAAAGATGATGAAAATAGGGTTCATCTCATTTGAGAAGAGAAGATCAAGTCAAAATTTTATTAAGTAATTCAAAATTTTAAAAGATTTTGAAAGAACAATGAGGCGTTGAAAGAAGGTCATTAACTAGAGGAGACAAAGTTAAGGAAATGGGAACCTTGGCAACATGACAGCAATAAAAAAAAATCATAATTTGTCTTGGTATGAAAATATATTCCCTGTAAAGGTAGTGGGAACAGATTCCATAACTTTCAAAAACGAATTGCATAAGTGTTCAAAAAGAAATGTTTGCTGATGTTAATATGAGAAAAAGCAGAGGAGTGGGACCAATTAGATGGCTATTTCAATGAGCTAGTAGAGGCATGGTGGGCTGAAGGATTACCTTCTATGCTGTAAAATGACATGATTCAATGACATAATCTCTGCTTACTGATTTACCTTCTCTCTTTTGCACTTTACAATCTTGTTTCCCTGAAATAATGATCTTCGTTTTCACCTTGACTGTTCAATGAAAAAAAAGTGACTTATCTTTTATCTTCCTCCCTGAATAACAAATGCAAGAAAAATCTCATTTCCCCAAGGTGTTTGGCTCTCCCAGGGTCAAATGGATCACTATCAAAATTGCATATGTGAAACATATGCTTCTTCAGTGGATACTCACTCTGTTTAATACAATTCTGACACGTCACATGGATGACAATAATTAATTTTTCATGATCTAGCCATTAATTTCTCCATTCTGCTTTTTTATCAAGTGTGTGGTATCTTCTTTTTTAAAAGATGCAGCCATTGTTTCTGTGTTGGTTTCCTCCACCCTGGAGTTATTCAGTCTCGTAACAGATTTCTGCTCTTTCTTTGTGACCCTTCATATTTCTTTAAACTATCATAGAGCACATCTTCTCCCTTCTCTGCTTAACTTTCAGTTCAGATACTGCACTGCAAGTCCATCACAGTATGGACTTTAGATGAAGTCTTTACGATGAGATTGTCAGCATCCATTATTATATCTTCATGTGTTTATGACAATGTGTTACATTTGTGACTTAGCACATCAATGATAACTGATATTAATTATGCAAATAGAACATGCATCCCTAATTTGAGCAGTCAACAAGGATAGTAATCATTCCCAAGGTGGGCACAGCATAATCACCTGGACAATCCCATTGACACTGTTTTGAAAATGTATCATAGCCTTAGTATGAAAGGGAATTGAATAGTCGCACTAGCTTTGGCAAAAATAGCAGCTGCAATTTATGAAACTACAAACTGATTTGAATCCATTGGGTGAACCAGATGAATACAGTGATGAAACTCATCAGTCTATAGAAGGCTAATTATCAGAGAAAAGAGATGAACACAAGGCAGTAGCTCATCATCATTTTGTGAAAGCAGAAAGAGTATTTGAATATTTCCTTTTCAGATCCCATGACAAACATGAGTCATACATCTGCTACAGTCCTTTAAAATTGCAATAATAGTCCCAACTACGTTATTAAGACCACAAATTCCATTGGAATGGAGGCCTACTGCTTGTTCCAATTGAGCATTTTGACTCTTCAACAGCCTGTGGGCTAATATTTAGGGTTAACAGGGTAATGGAATTGCTGATCCTATTTTTATGTTTTTTCCATTTCAATAGCAATGATTCTCCTTGTGATAAATTGGCCCTGGACACAGTGAACTGCCCTATTGCAAATAGTCCTCTTTCCTAGACCTGTCATCCTTCAACTTTCTCGATGTTCTGGAGCTGAAAACACTTTGTGAAATTTGACGGTGCCACATTCATTCACTCTTTCTCCACCAAGCCTTTGTCCATTTTAAACTTTGACCAATTCAAAACCTATCATCTTTCTAATTGTGCAGTGAGCTTTATAGTAATGTTGAAATGTTTCATTTGATCTTAACTTCTGAAGTGCCCTGCCAAATTGCTTTGGAATGAAAAATATGTTCATACTTATTATGATCAGGCGAATAAAGAGAGTGTACTCAGGAAGTAGGGCATTGCAGTGTCAGATTTAGATGCTCAATCTAGTGTCATATCACCAGGAAATAGTGTGAACTTTGTGTGAAACAAATTGGGTAGCAGAACAATCATGACAGGTCTCTTTGGAAAAGTTTATTTTTTATGATTAGCTCACATATCTTCAGTGTAAATGAGAAGGTTGACTGCTTTTATCCATTACTTGTTTTTAGTGCATTATCTATTGATAAGAGTGCTTTGTGTATATTTATATATAACGATACATTGTTGTCTTCGTTTCAGATCAGCCCTGTGGTGGATTAGTTCAAGGACCAAATGGCACAATAGAAAGTCCTGGATTTCCTTATGGTTACCCGAATTATGCGAACTGTACTTGGATTATCATTACAGGAGAAAGGAACAGGATACAGCTAGTATTCCAGATCTTTGCTTTAGAAGAAGATTTTGATATTCTATCCATTTACGATGGGCAACCACAACAGAGCAACTTGAAACTGAGGTATGGTGTCATTTGTTTATGGAAACTGCTGGAATATACTCTTACGGTTGCTGCCTGTCAGCATTGAGATTGTTGATGGATATGTTTGCAAGTTCTTTGTGTGAGTTGATGAAGAACTTGTAGTTGTTGCAAGCAGATCAATTCATTCTTTTTCTGAAAAACATGCGTATTCAGACTTCAAACGGAAACTATTGGAAAGAATTTAACAAATACTTCATTTTGCTGTTTGAAACTTCTGACGTTCCATTATGCCTTGGAGTTGCTTTATAAAAAAAACAAAACTTTTCTGATTTTGGGGCAATGGCTCAATTTTGCAATTTTTCCTTTGTTTCCCTGATCAGGGGCACAGGTTGATGGTTTGGTCCAAGATTTCTGCCAAGGGCACTTTGTCTTTGACTTTACACAGTGTAGTTTGTGGTAAATGAGTCTCTGTTTTCTTGCAGTGGGAAATGCTGGGCTCCTCATATCACAGCACAGTTAGGTTCAGACATGAACGACGTAGGGAATTTTGGACTCAAACCCATGACTTGTTCCCTTGTGAAATGTGCTTAATCCCTTGAAACAGTTGATCATAATGCCTACTCTATATTTCATTGGTTGTAGTTGTAGTTCACTTTGTCAGTTTCTTGGCAAATGAAGTGAAAATCTCCAGTTTTTGTGTAGCAACAGATATAACTGTGAACATTATTAAAGCCAAAATCATCATATGACAGCTGCTTCACAAACAGCATTACAACTGAAGGTTTTTTTATTAATTAGCAAGTATTGTCTTTAAATTAGAAATTTGGTACCTGATGGAGAATAAATTTGGTTTAAGAAGCCCAATGCAATATTCATTTAAATACAATTGACAAAAAGCCCTAATGATAGATTCCCTCCTGAGAAAACAATATCTTCGATCTGCCCTTGGTCTAGTTTGTGCAGAAACGAATTGTGGCAGTGGAACAGTTTGTAAATGATGTCTGCTGGAAGGAAAAACATTTCATGGTTCTGCTTCAGGATTTATTGTTAGGAAATATAACACAACATTATAGGAAGCCATCTATCTGTGTTGAATTTCTAATAATAGGCAGAACAATATACCAACGGTTATGACATTGACTAATCCTAGCTGGGCGAATGGCTGGATTCTGCTACTTTCAATGGCATTACAGCTATCATTTGCAATTGATTTAGATTGTGTCTCCCATAAGAACCAGTGGCCATCTTAATATTTGGTGACATAGCCGTGGGAAGAAAGAAATCTTAACAGAACAGCAGCTGATGTTTGCTGGACACATAATTATCTGTTACTTATTGGAAGATAGCTAGATTAATACAATTGTTGAACTAATGTTCAGTGATTTAGAAAAGCTAGAAGATAGTTGTGAACTATGACAAATGCCCAATTGATGCCTAAAATGACAAACTTGCAACTTGCTCTGCACTGTTATGAAAATTGATCATGGTCCAGGTCAAGAGATCAACTAAGCTAACTATCCTATTCAGTAAAGGTAAAGTTGCCGTCGCCCCAGAAGACCATATGACTGCTATCTCAGAGAGGCAACTAGTGGTGAGTTTAAGGACACCATACTTCAGGTGAGGGGCAAGGTTTAGAAAGTAAGACCTTCATAGTGGCCTCAACTGGTAGAGGAATTTAAACCACACTGTTGGGATCACTCTGCATCACAAACCAGCTGTCCAGCCAACCTAAATGCTGCAATTTTGCAAATATTGCAAAACAGTATTGAATGTTATCTCATACTGATAGTATCTCAATCGAAAAACAGTCTCAAGAAATGTGAAGCTAAGGTGGAACAAAAAAGTATGAAGCTCAGAATTTAATCCGACTGGCTAAGGTGATGGCAGACCTATTCCTGCTGTATTGCTCCGTCAGGTATGTAAAAGATCAACCACTAGTTAGTCATTGCTTCAAAACAGGAGTGAGAAAGAAAGACTAAAGCAGCAAACTGAGAAATGTGATACTTCTTTTCCATGACAGCTAATGCTTTGGAATTTTTCACGCTGCTGTTCACAAATTTCTCTTCACAAGAAGGCATTTTTGAAGTGAAAACACAGATACTGTGGCCAGTAAGGTTCCACAAAGATCAGTGCTGGGACCCACAAAAATCCTTGGATTCTGGAGACATACCAGAGGATTGGAAAACTGCCAATGTGCCACCATTATTCAAAAAGGGAGGGAGGCAAAAAGCAGGTAACTATAGGCCAATTAGCTGAAATTCAATTGCCAGAAAAGTATTGGAGTCAATTATTAAGGAAGTAAGAGCAGAACAATGGGAAAATCATAATCTAATAAAGCAGACTCAGCATCATTTCATGAAAGGGAAATCATATCTGACTAACTTAATAATTTTTTGAGGATAGAGTGGATAGAGGGAATCAGTAGACGATTCATATTTGAACTTCCAGAAGGTGTTTGACAAAATATCTCACAAAGATTAAGTCATTAGGTAAGAACTCATGTTATTAGAGGTAGTATACTAGCATGGAAAGAGACTTGGCTAATGGGCAGGAAGCAGTCAGCCATATTGGTGACCTGTCACAAGTGTGCTTTCACAGGGATCAGTTCTGGGATTGGAACTGTTTGCAATATTTTTTAATAACTTGGAAAAAGGGAGTGAATGTACTGTAGCCAAGTTTACAAATGACATAAAAATAGGTGAATGGCAAGTTGTGAGAGGGAAACAATTTTTTTACAGTGAGATATTGACATGTTAAGTAACTTGGTAAATGGAGTATAATGTGGGGAAATGTGAAGTTCTTCATTTTGGCAAGAAGGACAAAATACCAGAGTATTATTTAAATGGAGAAATACTGTAGAAAGCCACAACACAAATGGACTTGGTTGTATTTATGCATGAAACACAGAAAGCTATCACACATGTGCAACAGGTAATCAAGAGGACAAATGGAATGTTGGCCCTTATTTGAAGGGAATTGGTGTATCAGAATAATGAAGTCTTACTGCAACTAGACAAGGTGCTGCTGAGATCATATCTGGAGAACTGTGAGCAATTTTGAAGGAAAAATATCATTTCATTGGAGATAGTTCAGAGAAGGTTCACTAGGTTGATCCCCAGATTGTCTTACAAATAAAGGCTAAACAAATTGGGACTGTGTTCACTGACATTTATATGGATGAGAGGTAATCTCATTGAAACATATAGGATTCTTAAGAGCTTGACAGAGTCAATGCTGGAAGGGTATTTCCTCTCATGGGATAATCTAGAACCAGATGGCATAGATTCAGAATGAAGGGGCACGAAGTTAAGACTGAGATGAGGAAAACTTTCTTCCCTCAGTGGGTTGTAAGTCTTTAGAACTTGCAACAGAGAGTTATGGGGGAGAATCCTTGTGTATACTTAAGGTTGAAATAGATTCTTGATCAGTAGGAGCTATGGGGTAACAACAAGAAAGTGGATGGGACACATGTTTTTCTCACTGTTTTCACCATTAGGAGAATATTCTATACCGGACAATTCTGGCCTTTGGCTGGGGGAAACTGAATTTCCTAACACAATAGGAATGAGGCATTCATTCATAACTCAACCTGTCATATGCTTTCCTTCCTTTTTTGTAGGTGAAGACATTTCAGTGATGAGCCTGTGTAAATTTTTGTCATCTTTTGTCTCTTTTTTAACAAATCTGTGAGCATTTTGTTTGTTAAACGTCTCCAACATTTCTGTGCAAGATTTTCCAAACACTTCCACTGGAAAAAAATATGAAAAATCCAGAAATATAACTGAAGAGGTGAATTGATTGCATATGAGCAGCAGCAATGTAAGAATATCTGCATGATTTAAGTACAAAGGAGGAGGTTTACCTGAGTTCTCAGTGTAGTTTTAATGATTGACAGATAATAAACCTCATGTACAGAATTAAACATAGTATTACTGTATGAAAATGCTGACTTATGTGAAAACTGTGCTTAGCCCTTGACACTAAGGTTGAAAATAATGAGCTCAATAGTGTAATAAGAATGAGTAGAAGTGAATTCAGCAAACATATTAGCAGTACCTAAAAAAATCTCTTATCGTGAAAGCTGAACATAAATAACACAGTGATGATTGTAAACAAATGAAACACTGAGAGAAATCATTGTAATCGAAAACCATTTGTTGTAAGAGTAAATTCCATTACTCTAATGGAATTTGCTTCAGTGATGACAGTCATTGAACAATGTGATAATGATTTGTCCAAACAGTATTGAACGGTCAATCATTCTTTGAAGCAAATGACATGAGAAAGTGTGGATTTGGCATTTTCCACAATCAGCTTCACTTGTGGACACCATCCGGCTTATTCATTTCAGGGAAAGCTTCGCTAAAACTTTTCCCTGAACCTCAAAGCTCCACTTTCTACAGCGTTTCAGTTGTTTGCTGCCAGGGAACTATCAGAGCGAGCAACACATGAGGCTCATATCTGTTCCAAATTTCACTGGATGTTTATAAGCTTTCTTGTCAATCAACAGAGAAAACCAACTTATGTCAACAAATCTTGAACTCAATACTTGGAAGCTGTACATTCTTGCCTTGTGGAGATGTGTATCTGAAAAACAAAATTGGTGGGCTGAATGTGATATAATACTTAGAATTCTATGATATTTTATTAAGTTGTATCCCCATACTCCATGCAATAATTATTAAGTTGTATCCCCATACTCCATGCAATAATTTACTTTTGAAGTGAATGGGTTAGAAATTTTCCCCAACTCTCAACAGTGAGCTCCAAATATTGGAAATAGCATGGGCAAGCATCAAATGTGACAACTCCAGAAAAGCTTGTTGTACTTGGAAGAGCAACAACTGAAAGAGATGACAGTACTTTCAGGATGAAGAGAATCTGCTTGGAGGAGAAGAAGCGAGGTTGAAAAAAAGGAAACCTTGACTGAGATGATGTGGAGGTGCTGGTGTTGGACTGAGGTGGACAAAGTCAGAAGTCACACACCAGGCTACAGTTCAACAGGTCTATTTGAAATCACAAGTTTTTCTAGTGTTTCTCCTTTGTCAGTGCAACAATACTCCTTCCTCCTCACTTCACCTGAGGAAGGAGCAGTGCTCTGAAAGCTTGTGATTTCAAATAAATCTGTTGGACTATAGCCTGTTGTCATGTGACTTCTGGCTTGATTAAGATGGCAGTAGGTATAAGAGAGAGAGAGAAAAAAAAAACCTCTGATAGCAGGGGCAGTGAGGGCAGAAGATAGGAAAGCTTTGTTGGGAGGAATATGCTTGGGATGGAGGAAATCTTCGATTGGAAGAGTCGTCATCATGAAGATGTTTCTGGAAATGAGCAGCACTGGGCCAGAAGTCAAGGGGGTGAAAAGCAGGACAAGGTCTTAGAGCCTGAGGAGAGGTAGATCTTCAGAAGATGAGAGCAATCTAGCGTCATTGGCTAAGGGTTATGGAAAGGTGAGAGATACTGGAAAATTGCTTCTTGGCCAATTGGCCTGTGAGGGGAGGGAGGAAACTGCCTAAAATAAAATTAATGGGCTTATGGAGTGTCTGTGTATCATCTTTGGATGGCAGGGGAACTAGGGAGACCTACTCATTCAAATGCTCTGCATGGATCACAGGCTGAACCTAAAGCAGAAGGACCCAAAGCACTCAAAGGTCAGAAACCTGGTGGGCAAGTCTCATTGTGGTCAAATAAACGCACACAATCTGGAGTGAAGTCTATGCGTTTAATCTCAGTGAGAACCTAATTTTTCTACTGGCCAAATTTAGTATGCAGATGGGTTATTAATCTAATATATGACATCTAGTTTAAAAAATTCTTTTCACAGGTTGTGGGCATTGTCATCTGGGCCAACATTATTGCCCATCTGTAGTTGTCTTTGAAAAGGTGATGATGAGCTACCTTCTTGAAATGCTGCAGTCATTTTTTCTGTGGGTAAACTCACAGCATCATTAGAAAGAGAGTTCTGGAAATTTAATCCAAGCATAGTCAATGACATAGCTGCCTTTAATTTTGTAAGAGCCAAATTCATCAACAAGTAGGTGTATAGAAGATGTCTTAGTTAATGGATAATGGATGAGAGCTCAGATTATTCCAGTATTTGGTGTGATGAATGGATTTTTAAAGTTGTTTATAATCTACATCAGACTTTTAATTTGCGTGACCTTCCCTGTCCCTTTTGCATTTGTCCTGTGGTCCTGAGAGCATGTGTTTGTAAAAGGGAGCAAACATCTGTAGTGTGAGGTAAGGGACAATGGATCAGTAATGAGGGGGTGGGGGATGGGGGGAGTAGAATAGGATGTTTGAGAAGAAGTGAAAATGCAACCAGTGAGCAAAGAGCTGGAATGTGAATGTGAGAGTAAAGTTAGAATGGGATGTATTAGCACAGGCAAAATGAGAGATTTGTAAGGAAGGAAGAGCTAAGAGGGATGGAGAGGGAGAATGGGACCAAGTCAGAAGAGAGGTGAATTGGAATGTCTGAGAAAAGAAGTATAATCTACATGGAGGAAAGTTAGGCTGAAGCCTGTTATGACACGGGGTAAACTCTCCTGCTTAAATTTAAACCAGCAACAAAGAAAAGATTTATCCCATGCAGTAATCTGTGAACGTTCAAGAGGTCAAGAACTATTTAAAGTAAAAATTTACTACTTTATTTCTTAAAGTATAACATAGAATAATTAACTAACAACTATTTACAACTCCTTCCTCTAACCTATTGTTTACATTCCCTTCTATGTCAGTCTTAGGTTTACCAAAAATTCAAATTTTGAAGACCAGCCAGATGTTGAATTTTCTCTTATATCTTCCTCAGTCTTCTTTTCTTCTTCTTAGGGATTTCCATTTCACAGATTACTGACCGAAAAAGGTACCTTTAAGAGAGCTATTTTTTCCAGGCAGTCTGCAGATGCTGGTGGCTTGGCAGTTCTCCTCAACTGTTCAATTTTCCTCTGTGCTATACCCCCAAAGCATTGGATTGTGTAATTGGCTTTTAAGATTGTTAATATACTAAATTCAAACTTGATTGGAGTTTGGTATTTTTCAGGGTATAATTTAAACTGATTGGTCTAATTCTAATTTGTTTTTGTCCCCAGGCAACAAACTAATTGAGTTGTTCAACCAAATGTTACATTATACCTTGTTCAGAACACTTGGTGCTGTGTCAGGTAGTTCTGGTAGTTTTTAACTCTCTTAAAGGTGTAGTGCACCCACATCTTCATAACAATGAAAGATGGAGTTTGAATGGTCCCCTCAAAGAGAGAGAGAGAATGGAAGAGTAGGAGTTGTGTAAATAAGCAGCAATCTGGAATGTATTGCATGTTGATGTATACAGGTTTATCCTAACATGGTGACAGTTCAGTGACTTCATTAAGCTGACTGTAGACAGAAACATCATGACTAGAGGGATTTGTAGCCCAGCCAGTACAAAGAAAATTCAGAGGGAATATTGTTCAAGGCATGCAGAATGTTGTCTTCCAACTTCTTTCCTCTTGCTCTGATTGCACTCCTAGGCCCCTAGATCACAGCCAATCACTTAACTACATATCAGTGAATGAACATGTGTGTGGTCCTATCACTCTGCAATCTACATGACCATATGAACCAAAATCTCAAGCTCTTGAATCCGCCCATTTGAATGCTACCTACCTGTTAGCATGGTACCAAGAATGGGTGCTATTCAATTTCCCAGCCAGCAACTGCCAGTTTGTATCTGCAGTGATTCATGCAAACAGTGCTGAACAAACTGATTGGTTAGTCTGGGTTATTTTAGTTATTTTGATGGAAGTGGAGTTATCTATCTCTCCCCACAGTGTGGAAACAAGCCATTCAGCTCAACAATTCCAAAGAGCACCCTACCCAGACCCATCCCTTGCCCCTGTAGCCCTGAATTTCCCATGGCTAATGCACCTAACCTACACATCTCTGAACACTATGGACAATTTAGCTTGGCTAATCTTTCTAACTTGCACATCTTTTGGACTGTGAGAGGAAACTGGAGCATTTGGCAGAAACCCGTGTAGACAACATGAAACTCCACACAGACAGTCGCCCAAAGATGAAATCGAATCTGGCTGCTTAGTGCTGAGAGGCAGCAGTGCTAGCCACTGACCCACCGTGCTACCCCAGGATTGACCAGGATTGTAGGAATGTAATGTTACTTCACAATTAGACATTGACCTGGCTTTGAAATGGTAGATCTTGAACACAGACTACGATCTAAACAGATCAAAACTCCTGACCAACGTTTTGGTACTCAGTACAACTATTTGTTGATTACTAAGGATACTGTAGAAATATTAACAAATCCAGTGACAAGACTCCATTGGGTCAAACATCCTCCTTGAGAACAAGAGAAAATCTTTGTTTAAAAAATAGAAGTTTGCTCAACCTGAAATAGTTTTGGATAATATTTGAAAGTTCCACCCATAACGTCTTGGACAAGCAACACTGGAGCTTCGATGGAATTCTCTGATCACCTTTTCAAAAATTATCCCTCCTGAAATTGTCAGTTATCCATGGATGTTACTCTTTCACTTTAAGCAAAACCTAATGAACATTTAATGAACACATCGGCAAGATCATGCAAGAAAGCATTTTTAATTCCCAAAAAATGGTGTTGTGCAGCTTATTTAATATTGTTCACTGCACAAGACTTCCCAGAGCTAGACTTATGTACTACAGGTTGAAGTTACTCTTGAATTCATGACCTTCTGATTCAACCTCATATATAAACATATCATTAAAAGATTACGATGCTTATTCTACTGTGAAAGTAAATAAATTATTGAATATTACAATACACAAACAAAGCATTTGATCCAAAAACCTCTATGCTGGTGTTTATCTCTATTTGAACTTTATTTTTAAATTTCTCACGCTTACTTGTTCTGCACAATTTTAATCATTTTTAAAGAACTACATCACTTTGAAGGAACTTGTTTTCTTTTTGAAAGGAAACTATAATTTTTGCTGCATCAATGATTAATGGCAATGAATTCCATATTCTAAGCACTTTTTTGTGAGACATTTTATTTTTGACCTCCCCTTTGAATTATTTTAGTGCTTGCCCTAAATGCATGCCTTTTTATTAAAATCTTATCAGTTAATATTACACTACAATGTTATGAAAGTTTGGAGACATTTCACTAGTCAGATGCTAATTGTCTCAGTTCTAGTGGAAAAGCTATTATTCACAATCCTAACGTTATCACTTGAATATCTAAAGATATGCCACAGACCATTACACAAAATTGTCTACGGACATATAAGCACAAAGGAATATATGTGCTAACCATGGGCGGCACGGTGGCACAGTGGTTAGCACTGCTGCCTCACAGCGCCAGAGACCCGGGTTCAATTCCCGCCTCAGGCGACTGACTGTGTGGAGTTTGCACGTTCTCCCCGTGTCTGTGTGGGTTTCCTCCGGGTGCTCCGGTTTCCTCCCACAGTCCAAAGATGTGCAGGGCAGGTGAATTGGCCATGCTAAATTGTCTGTTGTGTTAGTTAAGGGGTAGATGTAGGGGTATGGGTGGGTTGCGCTTCGGCGGGGCGGTGTGGACTTGTTGGGCCGAAGGGCCTGTTTCCACACTGTAAGTAATCTAATCTAATCATAACAGCGGGATGCCTTGCTGCATGGACAGAGTCTTGGTGAGACCACACTCAGTACAACTATTTGTTGATTACTAAGGATACTGGAGAAATATTAACAAATCCAGTGACAAGTCTCCATTGGGTCAAACATCCTCCTTGAGAACAAGAGAAAATCTTTGCTTGGTCTTAGATGAGGAAGGATGTTTTGGTTGTGGAAAGAGTACAAGGAAGGTTGACCAGACTGATTCCTGGGATGTCAGAATTGATGTATGAAGAAAGATTGAAATCATTAAGAATATATTCTATCTAGAACTTCAGACAAATGAGAGGTTTCTCATAGAAACCTATAAAATTCAGCCAGGACTAGATTGGGTAAACACTGCAAGGTTGTTCCTGATGCCCAGGGATGGGGTAACACTCTGAGGATAGAGGGTAGGCCATTTAGAATTGAGGTGAGGAGTAATTTCTTCAACCAGAGAGTGGTTAGCCTGTGGAATTCTCTGCAACTGAAACCAGATCAGACCAAGACATTGAATGCTTTTAAGGAATTAGAGAAAGATCTTAGGCTAAAGGAATAAAAGAATATGGGGAGAAAGCTGAAACATGACACTGAGTCAGATGATCATCCGTAATCACATTGAATGGCAGATGAGGCTCCAAGGACAAAAGGCCTACTTCTGGTCCTATATCCTAACTGAAAAGAAGCACATCTCTAAACAATCAAACAAAACACTTTTATCTAATCTAAAAATTCTGTACTTCTTAATTAACTGGAACAAGCAATTCAAAATGGGTTGCATTTAAGTTTACTTTTATACATATCTATAATAATCAATTTCATTCCTAATAATATTTGGAAGGTGATTGGATGTTGAAGGGATGAATATATTGCGTGAAATCAAAATACTAATACTTTGGGACAGATATAAAAGGGACCTAAGGGGCAACCTTTTCATGCAGAGGGTGGTGCATGTATGGAATGAGCTGCCAGAGGAAGTGGTGGAGGCTGGTACAGTTACAGCATTTAAAAGCATCTGGATGGGTATATGAATAGGAAGGGTTTCAAGGGATATGGGCTGGGTGCTGGCAAATGAGACTAAATTAGGTTAGGATATCTGATCGGTATGGATGAGTTAGACTGAAGGGTTTGTTTCTGTGCTGTACATCTCGATGACTCTATGACTGAGAGAAAGAAAATAAAGGAATATGCAAAAGTAATAAATGTACAGATTATTTTTCTATCGTTTCGCAGGTTGATCTACTCAATTGTGGTATCTTGATTTTGCTTTGTGATCTTCCAGTTCCATGTTCAATATTGTCCCATATATATTTAATGGAGAGGAGAGAGGCAGGAGAGAAGCGAAGGTTGTTGGGAAGTTTTTAAGTGGGGAGATTTTGTGGTCAGGAACAGGACTCCAGGAAGGTATGTTGCCTCCCTGGTGCCAGGATATGGGATGTTACCGATCGGGTTTACAGGATTCTGAAGGGGGAGGATGAACAGCCAGAAATTGTGGTACATCTTGGCACCAATAACATAGCCAGGAAAGGGGTTGAGGATCTGAAAAGTGACTACAGAGAGCTAGGTTTGAAGCTGAAGATCAGGACGAATAGAATAGTGATCTCAGGTTTGCTACCAGTGTCAAGAGACAGTAAGGTGAAGAACAGTCAGCGAGTGTAGCTTAAGACGTGGCTGCGAAGCTGGTGCAGGAGGGAGGGCTTCAGATACTTAGACCATTGGGATGCCTTCTGAGGAAGGTGGGACCTGTACAAGAAGGACAGGTTGCACCTGAACTGGAGGGACACAAATGTCCTGGGTGGGAGATTTGTTGGTGTGGTTCAGGAGGGTTTAAACTAGCTTGGCAAAGGGGTGGGAACCAGAGCTACATATCTGAGAGAGAGGTAGCTGTAGATGGGGCAGTGATCGGATGTAGTGAATCTATCGTGAAGGTTTTTGACGTGATGAAACAAAGGGATCGGTTAAAGTGTGTCTGGTTTAACACAAGGAGTATCAGAAATAAGAATGATGAACATAGAGCATGGATCAGTACATGAGACTATGACATTGTGGTCATAATAGAGGTGTGAGTTTCACAGAGGCAGGAATGGTTGCTAGATGTTCCAGGGTTTAGAACATTTAAAAAGAACAGGGAGGGTGGAATAAGAGGAGGGGATGTAGCATTGCTAATCAGAGAGTGCATCACAGCTACAGAAATGAAGGTTGTTGAGGAAGTTAGGAACAACAAGGGAGCAGCCACCTCACTGGGAGCAGTAGGGAGATTGAAGAACTCATAGGCCAGCAGATTTTGGAAACATGCAGAAGTAGCAGGGTTGTTGTTATGAGTGACTTCAACTTTCCCAATATTGACTGGAACCTCCTTAGTGCAGATGGTTTGGATGGAGCCGTTTTTGTCAAGTGTGTTCAGGAGGGTTTCTTTATTCAGTATGTGGACAGACTGATGAGGGGAGAGGCCATTTGGATTTGGTGATCGGCAACGAGCCAGGACAGGTGTCAGATTTCACAGTGGGAGAACACTTTGGTGACAGTGACCTCAACTGACTCACATTTACCATAGCCTTGGAGAGGAAAAGGAGCAGTTACCAAGGTAAGATATTTTCATTGGGGAAAAAGGAAATTATTACACTATCAGACTGGATTTGGAAAGTATAGATTCGGAGTAATTGTTCCACAGAAAGGGCACAATGGACATGTGGAGACTGTTTAAGGAGCAATTGTTGCGCATGATGCACAAATTTGTTCCTCTGAGACAGGCAAGAAGGGGTAAGATTAAGGAGCTTTGGATGACAAGAACAGAGGAGCTTCTTGTCAAAAGGAAGAAGGCAGCTTACATAAGGTGGAGGAAGCAAGGATATAACACAGTTTAGAGGAGTACAGGCTTACGAGAAAGGAGCTCAGAAATGGACTGAGGAGAACTAGGAGGGAGCACAAAAAAAGGCTTGGCAGGATAGATTAGGGAGAACCCAAAGGCATTTTACTCATACGTGAGGAATAAGAGAATGATCATGGAGAAGGTAGGACCGGTCAGAGATAACTGAAAATGTGTTGCTGGAAAAGCGCAGCAGGGCAGGCAGCATCCAAAGAGCAGGAGAATCGATGTTTCGGGCATGAGCCCTTCTTCAGGAATCAGGTTCCCGAAACGTCGATTCTCCTGCTCCTTGGATGCTGCCTGACCTGCTGCGCTTTTCCAGCAACACATTTTCAGCTCTGATCTCCAGCATCTGCGGTCCTCACTTTCTCCTCTGGTCAGAGATAGGATAGGGAACTTGTGTGTGGAGTCTGAGCAGATAGGGGAAGCCCTAAATGAGTTTTATTGCTTTGGTTTTCACTAAGGAAAGGGACCTTGTTGTGAATGAGAACTTTGAGGAGCTAGAAACAGGCTTGAACAGATCAAGATTGATGAAGTTGATGTGCTGGAAATTCTGGCAAACATTAAGATTGATAAGTCCCCAGGGCCAGACCAGATTTATCCTAGGTTGTTCTGGGAAGCGAGAAAGGAGTTTGAAAAATCGTGGGGAAGACCTTTGCTTCCTCACTCTCCACAGGAATCATACTGGAAGAATGGAGGGAGGCGAATGTTATTCCTCTTTACAAGAAGGGGAATAGGGAAATCCCTGGCAATTACAGACCAGTCAGTCTCACATCTGTGGTCAGCAAGATTTTGGAAATAATTCTGAGGGATAGGATTTATGACTATTTGGAAAAGCATTAAGTGATTAAAAGCAATCAGCATGGCTTTGTGAGGGGCAGGTCATACCTCACAAATCTTATTGAGTTCTTTGAGGAGGTGACGAGACAAGTCAACAAAGGTCGAGCAGTGGATATGGTGTATATGGACTTCAGCAAGGCATTTGATAAGGTTGCCCATGGTAGGTTCACTCATAAGGTCAGGAGGTATGGGATATGGGGAGATTTGGCTGTTTGGATTCAGAGTTGGTTGGCTGACAGAAGGCAGGGAGTGGTTGTAGATGGAAAGTGTTCTGTCTGGAGTGTTGAGTGGGGTCCTGCAGGGCTCTGTTCTTGGACCTCTGCTCTTTGCAGCTTTTATAAATGACTTGAATGAAGAGGTTGAGGGGTGGGTTAGTAAGTTTGCAGATGTCACAAATGTTGGAGGTGCCATTGATAGTATCGAGGGCATAGACAGAATACAGATGGGGTTCAACCTGGATAAACGTGAAGTGATGCATTTTGAAAGGTCAAACTTGAATGCTGAATGTAGGATTAAAGACAGGATTCTTGGCAGTGTGGAGGAACAGAGGGATCTTGGTGTTCAAGTGTATAGATCCCTCAAAGTTGCCACCGAAGTGGATAGGGTTGTTAAGAAAGCATATGGTGTTTTGGCTTTCATTAACAGGGGGATCGAGGTTTAAGAACTGTGAGGTTTTACTGTGGTTCTACAAGACGCGGGGTGAGACCACACATGGAATATACTGTCCAGTTCTGGTCGCCCTATTATAGGAAATATACTGAGGCTTTGGAGAGAGTGCAAAGAAGGTTTCGTAGGATGCTGCCTAGACTGCAGGGCTTGTCTTACGAAGAGAGGTTGACTAAGCTCGGACATTTCTCTCCAGAGAAAAGGAGGAAGAGAGGTGACCTGCTCGAGGTATACAAAGTAATGAGAGGCATGGATAGAGTCAATAGCCAGAGACTTTTCCCCAGGACAGGATTGACTGGCATGAGGGGTCATAGTTTTAAGATATTAGGAGGAAGATACAGAGTAGATGTCAGTGGTAGGTTCTTTATGCAGGGAGTTGTGAACGCATGGAATGCGGTGGTGGTGGAAGCAGAGTAATTCGGATCATTTAAGTGACTGCTGGACATGCACGTGGACAGCAGTGATTTGAGGGGTGCGTAGGTTTTGTTATTTTCTTTTAGATGTGGAATAATACTTGGCACAACATGGTGGGCCAAAAGGCCTGTTTTGTGCTGTTCTTTTCTATGTTCTATGTTCTAACTCATATCAGCATTGTTTATGTTTCTGATTTACATTATATCATTTTCCTATTTTCTTTTTGCCAGTTCACCAGATAAGCTTGTTCCTGTTAACTTCTCTTCACAACACACAGTCCAATCTTCTAGAATCATTGCACTCTCATCAATTCATCAATATTCATTTTGACAATACAGTTTCCAAAGTTTCAAAAAAGTTCAATATGGTGCCCATCAGAGAGTTTCATATTTTTCAAATTTATTCAGCACCTTTGTATTTGGTAATGTTGGGTTTGTTTTACTGACAACAGTTCCACTTGCAAAGTACGTGATGAATATTCTTCGATTTCTTTTCTGGCACTGCAGGGCATTCTATTTTATTGCAAGAATTCTGTCCTTTACATTTTTTATATTAAGTATATTGCAATAATTTGTCAAAATGGGCCAAACATCTGGGAAATTCTAGTATTGTTTCTTCTTAACGTGAGATATCTGTACATATTCCCTGCCTTCTTTTACGACACAAGTAGTTTTCTCTGGCCAGTAGACACTGCACGCCAGTTTTATTTTGAGTGATCCCAACTTTCCTGTTTTCCGTCTCCACACCCGTTTTGCCTAGTACAAGCTGGATCCATGAGCTGCCACAACATTTTAAATGATGCTCCTTTTAAAAATAAACTTGTGTTCCATTTTAAGTAAAACCTCAATGCAAAACATAATACTTTTGTTCAAAACTGTTTTCTTGTGTTTCAGGCCACATTTGAATAATTCTTCAGCATATGCCTTCTGTGGGCTCACAAAGTGCCATGCAAAGGCCATATAGAATTTTCTTTAATTTCTTAAGTTTGCCTTTTTGATTTATTTGCTTTTTTGCTTGTTTTACATCAATTTCAGATGGCCACCTTGCTTTGAAAATCCTGTTTTCCTTTAATAAGAATAAAGTGCCTTCCTGTCGTCATCAATACTGAATGCAAAGTCTAGGTCTGTCTTCAGATGTGTGAAGAACATTGGTAAAGAAAAAGGAAAGCAATGTCATAGAATCTGTCTCTGTCCCTGTAGCTTTCACTGCAGGATAGGGTAGATAGAAATATTTCCAAGACAGTGGTAGCATTTGTCAAGTGAGCGTTGAAGGGGAGCAGCTGCCTGCAGTTTCCATCTCCCCGGAATCCACGGGCAATTGTGAACCAGCAGGAGCTGATAACAAAGCGGCTCAACATTGCTGAAGAGAGCAGAACAACATGGTACCAGCCTGCTGTAGGGTGCATCCACGAGACAGCCAGCAAAATAAGGGTCACAGATTGTTAATAAACCAGCAAGATGCTTAAAGCCTGTGAATGTGCTGCCACCTCCAGCTTTTAATAGATGGCTTAAAAAGAAGTGCTTGGTTGAGCAAAGGTTTTTTTTGGGGAATTAGCTTCAATTTTCTTTTGCTTCTGAGCTCCCTCGAGTTGGGACTGAAGGGATTTAATATGCCAGAGGTAGCTAAGTAGGAACAGCTGTTATCACAGCATTCCCAGTGTTATTAGAAGCTATTTGTCAGGCATATATGCAGAGCCCTATGCAAGACGAAGCAGACTTCCACTATTGTGCTGAAGCCTGCGGCAGAGTCAGATAGTCATGTGGTGCAAATATGTCTGCCCAGGCAAGGGGAAGCTGAGGCAATAAGCTTTGGAGCAAAGTCAAAAAGCATGAATGCCTCTATGTTAAAAAAGAATATACACAGAAACTTTTATATCTTTCGTGGCTCAAGTGCAGGAATTCACCTGGACTCTGACTGCATCAAAGATAATTTTACCTCACAGTAGCTACTCTACCTCACAGTAGCTAATCTACCTTTATAGCACAGTTCACTCTACCTCTCTGTTTTGCTTCTCCTCACCAGCTTTGTTGAGTGTTAGCTTGAATCTATGAACTGACACCAGAAACGCAAAGGAAAACAATTATTTTTTTTAAAAAGCAACGTACCTCCAATCTCAATTGATTACCTGAAGGAATGAGATTCCACTGATTTAATTGTTCATGTTCTGGGCCAGAGAGGTCGATTGATAATCATTAATGTTTATCACATTATTAAAAGAGGATTCATTCCATTAATTATCATACTTAAATTTCTACTTAATAGCAACTTCAGAAAATCGTATGCAAATAACATTAAGATAATGCCTTCACAAATCTAATGTCATAGCAGTCCAATTCATTTATTAGCTCTTAGCAAGTTATAATTCATTGGGTATCACTTCCTGCCCAAATGTTGCCAGTCTACTAGCATATTAATTAATGTTATCAATTATGCACAATTATTTTTCTCATTAAGAAATAGAGTTGTAGTATTATATAATCACATAAGGAGGTTGTTTGGTCCATCATGTTTATTTTCTGAAAGAGCAGTCCAGTTCATTTTACTCCCCTGCTCTTATCCAAAATCCTGCTAAATGTACCTTCATAGAATCCCTACAGTGCCGCGCAGGCCATTCAGCCCATGGAGTCCATACTGATCCTCCAAAGAGTATCTCACCCAGACCCAACCTATCCCTATAATCCTGCATTTACTGTGGCTAATCTGTCTAGCCTGCACATCCCTGGACACGATAGGCACATCTTTGGACTGTGAGAGGAAATCGGAGGACCTGGAGGAAACCATGCAGACATGGAGAACATGCAGACTTCACACAGACAGTGACCTGAGGGTGGAATCAAGCCCAAGTCCCTGATGCTGTGAGGTAGCAGTGCTAACCATTGAGCCACTGTGAAACACTGTCTTGAGTAAAACTCCAATGTCCTTTTGAAAGTTACTGTTGAAACTATTTCCAGCATCCTTTCAGGAAATATATTCCAGGTCATACAAACTTGCTGAGTTAAGTAAAATTTCAAATTTGCTGAAATAAAATAAACTCCTCCACTTACCCTCTTATTGCCCCTGCATTTATTTTTTATTTGCTTGTGGGATATGGGCATCATTGGCAGGCCAGCATATATTCCCTGCCCCAACTTGGTGTGAAGTTGGTGGTAAGCTGCCTTCTTGAATTGTTGCAGTCCTTGTGCTGTGGGCTTTTGCCAATCATTTTTAATGAGTGTCCTTTTATTACAGATGTTCAGTCCAGTGGATACTGCCTCTGCTTATTAATGTTATTAAAATCATTCACAATTTCCAACACTCCAATTAAATCGTTCTTTAAACTTTTCAGGTCAGAGAACTTCTAGTCTGCACATGCTATGGAAGTTGCTCAATCCCAGTACAGTTTTCGTAGCTCTCCTTGTTGTGTCAGGCACTTTGCACCTGAAAAGATTAACCAAGACCATTCGATGATGACAAGCTTAGGATCCAAAGTTATATGATGATACCAGCATTACTGCTTTATATAATATACTAGCAGTAGTGATTAACTATATCGGTGTCTGACAGTTCTTCCCTACTGAGACATCTGATTGCACCAGAACTTCCTTGCTAAACTCAATGCCTGCACCTTATGCATTCATATCATTAATGTGAAGTTGGCCTAGATTACTGTTTGGTAAAAACTGGGCATATGAGTGAATATTTCCCAGCTGCACCACAATGAAGACTGTTGGATTGTGAAAGAGCAGATTTCATTATTTTGTTATCCAAGTACATATCCATTTTGATTTAATGGTTCCATGTTCATGAATATTGGGTACAACTGGCATGTGTTAGAATAGTTGACTTAACTTATGGTACAAACTGTGAAGTAAATAATGATTTACATGGCTGACTTGTGGGTGGCACGGTGGCATAGTGGTTAGCACTGCTGCCTCACAGCACCAGAGACCTGGGTTCAATTCCCTTCCTCAGGCAACTGTCTGTGTGGATTTTGCACATTCTCCCCGTGTCTGTGTGGGTTTCCTCCCACAGTCCAAAAATGTGCAGGTCAGGTGAATTGACCGTGCTAAATTGCCCACAGTGTTAGGTGAAGGGGTAAATGTAGGGGAATAGGTCTTGGTGGGTTGCTCTTTGGAGTGTCGGTGTGGACTTGTTGGGCCAAAGGGCCTGTTTCCACACTGTAAATAATCTTACCTAATCTAGTCATGGTCTGCAGCATGTGCTTCAAGTACCTCTTCACTTTCACTTGCACTTTGCAAACCTTCATAGCATGCTAAACCCATAATGGTAAATACAAGTGTTAGTCAATGCTTGTTCATTGGCACTTAATATCCTTTTATTCTTGTGTGAGTTTGAAAGTTAAAGTCGTTAAGAGTTGCATAAATCAATGAACCAGGCTGATGTATTAACTTTAATGACATCAGTAAAAATGCACAGATGAAAATATGACCCCGCATCATTCACGTATGGGAATATTAGCCCTCAACTTTTAGTGTATTGCCCCAGAGAGTCATGACAGTAACTGAATAATTTAAGGGAAAATCAATTAAAGGTTCAGATTATTTTGTGAGGGTTTCCTGTCTATTTAGAATGAGTTGAAAGGGGTGGAGGGTGAGGACAAGAGATGGAGCAGATGAGTTGTGACTTGTGATTCTGATAGCAGCTATCCATGAGGCAGAACATTGTCCTCAGGGAGAGATCTGTAGATAGTACCAGTCCCTCTTGATGTAGCAGGCAGTGAGATTTCACAGGGAAACCCGAGGATTGTTACCAAGAACTGGCCTGACCCTCGCTTCATTGATGTCGATGTGCACCTAACCCTGGAACCTGTGAGGGTCCACATTGCTGAATCATTCAAATGCCTTTTTTTTGCTTTGCCAGAGTTTCCATGTTTGCTTACTGATCCACTGTAACATAATTCTTCACCTTGCCCACATCCACTTTTTGTTTCTTTACTTAACCTCTTACTACAAAGTTTTACCTCATGTCATCATCTGATCATTTGATCAGCCACACTCTCCACTGTATCAGAAAACTTCAATAATTGTGTGGGTCTGCCTTGTTAATTTATAATAATGCCCAGTTCTGATGAAAGAACAAGACTGGAAAATATTGGGAGTAATTTTAATTTAACTCATGAGGACATACTTTTCATATGCAGTCCATTGGGACTGACTTTAATTTGTTTCCACTTTAATTTGATGGCTTATGAAAGGTTGAGTCTCATTATGACCTGCAGACTCTGCCATACAGTGGACAGATGGTGCTTGAAAGATTGGGTGTATGATTTGTTTGGAAGTTTGTGCCTTTTCTACAATACCGAACTTGGCCACTGCATGTTCCTGACAAAGACTCTTATGCTCAGTGCCTACATGAATAAATCTTTTCCATTTTAGTTGGCCATACCAATAGATATGGGTATTAACTTTCCTCAGGGATGTTTTGAGGATATTCCTAAAGAATTTGCACTGTCCTAGGAGTCTTCCACCATAACTGAGTTCTAAGCAGAGCAGTTGCATTGGGAGTCATGTGTCAGGAACAAGAATGATATATCTCTTCCAATGGAACTGTGTGATAATTGCCTTGATGCTGGGCATGTAGGTTTAGGAGAGGGAGCTGCTGCTGAATTGCATTTAACCAAATTTGGAGCATTTTGCCAATGTAATGTTGGTGGTACTTCTCAAGCACTTTGAGGTATTCACTATAATTTGTCCAATTCCCCAAAGCGCAAAGGCACTGCCACTAAATAAACCATGATGTTCATCTCAAATTTAAGATCCTGGTACTCAAATACTCTTTTCCTCAGTCTTCACTGGGAAACCCACAAAATGAGTCAACTGCTGGTCTTACACTGAGACATTATTATAGAAAATTGGATGTAGAAATAGTGTTGCATCCAATTCCCAGATTTGGGTAAAATTGCCCACATCAACTTTTTTTTCTCGACAAATGTTGCTGAAAGCTTCCTACACTATTTATTTAGTACTAAAATTGTATTGCGATTAGGAATTAATTTTCTTTTATATTAGTTCTTGATTTAGGTTTCAAAAAGTTCTTTTATGTGATCTGGGTGTCAGATGTTGCCCTAACTACCCTTTCATTGGTCATGTAAGACTTTGCTGCAAGTCTGGAGTCACATGTAGGCCAGACCAGGTAAGGATGGCAGATTTCCTTCCATAAAGCACACCAGGTGTACTTTTACAACAATTGATGATAGTTCACAAGATTTCCTTTGCTTTATATTCCAAATTATGTTATTGTGAATCAATTTATGAATTAAATTCTAATTCTATCAGATGCCAGGGTAGGAGATGAACCAGTGTACTCAGACTGTTAGCCTGCATGACCACTAAACTAACATTGTCCTTAAATTAAATTTTAACCTTCAGCAACAAATGTGCACATAGTATCCATCTAGATTTTGGCTAATTCAATAACTATTGGATTAAGACAATTAATATTGATTCTTCAAGAGAAAAAATTATAACCTTTTATTGTCGGGGTGTCAATAGGCTAAGGTAACATGTCATAGGATATCCAAATATAAATGTTTAAGAATAAAGAAGAAAATGATATAGAGCATGGAGATCTTATTCTGACAATGCTTAAAATGGGTAAGAGCTGAAACAAGATTCTGTTCCCCACAAAGCACCACAGGGGTGGGTGGAATATTGTATTCATCTCTATAACCAACCCTACTGCATAAAACACATTTTGCCACAAGGGAGAGTAAATAAAGCTTAAACTGTCATGCAGGAGTAATTGTCCCTGCTTTGTGATTTCTCCTTTTGGCTGCAAAAATGTAGACTTGCTTTACAAAACTGTCAGCTTGGCTGGCAGTCTCAGTGCTGGAGCCTCAGCTTGAAATCCAGACTTGGCTGGCAGTCTCACAATAGAAGGAGGGAGAATTTCTCACTCATGACCAGACAATCAAGGAAGAAACCGCCTGGACACAGTCCACCTACTCTGAGTGACCTAATTGTACCCTGGTGAGAGACTGATGTTTAGAGAGACCTGAAGCATACAAACTGCAGAGTTGAAAGGGTATCACATGGCTGTGGGAGATTAACTGTATCGGGCAGAAAGTAAGGAACGTAAACACTTCAGTTGAAGTGGTGGCCTCTTCATAAAGGCAATGCCCTGACATACTCATCGGAACTCCTGACTAATTTGAAGCCTGCAGGTAGAAATGGGATGTTTTTAAACTTGGTTTCCTGTAATTTACATCAATTGGAATGTGTAATCTTGTTGATTTCAATCTCAAACTGCACATAGTCATTTGAAATGTGCACTACTGTTATAAATAGAAGCATTAGATGTAACGAACATTAATCACAGACTAATCAACGTCTATTCATTCCACAGATTTCAAACGTGTTGGAGTGATGAGGTGATAAATTGCAGCTGTTTGGAATTAACAACTGAACACAAATCCCTTCATAGATCATTGGTGTGGTTGTTGGAGCCAGGCCTCTTGTTTTTAGCTGACAGTTCTTGGTGTCAATACATCCAAGTACAAACTCACTAGTTTACTGTTTTCTCCCCAAAACCATTTAGGTTATTGTTGTTTCCCCACATTGGACTGTTGGCCTATCTCTGAAGCAATTACCCTTATATTGGTTCACCACCATTCCAAGCAGGGGAGTTTCATCTGCAAATCTGTCACTTAATCAACATTGTAAATAGATTACCCTGGATGTTACAAGGCCAATTTCATTGAAGTCTGTTCACTTGCTGATTCTTCATAAACTTGATTTGTAAATTTACAATGAACTGAATGTACAAAGATGCAGGAAATGCTGGAAATACTCAGCAGATCAGGTCGCATCTGTAGAGAAGGAAGCAAAGTTAAAGTTGTAGGTCAAAAACCTTTCAAATTTCTAACTTGTCTACACAGTCTGATAATTGTTTAGCAACCCTCTCACCAACTGTCCAACATGAGAAGATACGAGAAAGCCATTCGTCGTTTCCTATGGGTAAGCTGTAGCAAGCAGATTACTTTGTGGAAAATTAGGAATTTGGAGTTTGGGATTAGTAGGGGTGTGAAGAGCCTTGCAAATATAAAATTCAAACTCAAATTGTAAAAACTATAAGCGTGAGGCGTTCCATATTGAGCCAGTAAAATCAAGTGGTGCTATGGGATAGAATTGCAATGGGAGCTGGGTTGATACCATAAATCAATGAGGTATCTCATTGTCATTTCCCATCTCCAAGTTGTATGGACAACACAGTAGAGCCACAGAACACAGTTAAGTGAAAACCTCATGTGGAAAAACACTCAACCAAAGAAAAAATAGAATGAAGATGAATTAATATTCAAGATTAAATTTTTGAAGTGTATTAGGAAAATAAGTCAAAACAAGGATGATAAAGGCAGACCATTCCTTTTGTTTGATATCTGTAATTAAATTGCAGACATGTTCTTTATGTCATCCTTCACAGATCCCATCCTTTCTGAAATGAACATGGACATATGATCTGTGAATGCACTTTAGGCATACTGCATCATATTTCAGGATTACTTTGGAATAATTAAGATATTCCTAATGCTGAGATTGTTTCACAGGATGCAAGTGTCACTGTTAGGTTAACATTTCTTGCCTATTTGTGGTTGCCCTTAAGAAGTTGGTGATTAGCTGCCTCCTTGTACTGTTGCTCCTCACTGGGTCTAAGTAACACAGTATTGACAGAGTTGTTAGAGATCAGAGTCAAGAGTGTCATGCTGGAAAAGCACAGCAGGTCAGGCAGTGTCCGAGGTTCAGGGCAGAGGGGAGGACTTGGGGGAATCCAGTGAGAGAGGGACTCACTGAGATCTTTGTAGAGAGAGGAGAACTTCTTCAAGATAGGCATCCTTGGAAGAGGCTTCACAGTAAGGTTACAATCAACTAGGAGACAGTGAGGACTGCAGATGCTGGAGATCAGAGTCAAGGATGTAATGCTGGAAAAGCACAGCAGGTCAGGCAGCATCCGAGGTTCAGGGCACAGGAGAGGACTTGGGGAGTTGTTAGTGGCATGTGCATGAGATATTTAAAACACATATAGACACTAGTCTTTCAATTATGTAACAGTAAGCTCAGAGACCAGTATTTCTTATGTTACCATTTTTGGTCATGTTTTTAATATGCAATAAGTAGAGTTCCAAAAATAGCTAAGCATGAAGACAGCTCTTAACCATACCTAGTCTTCAATTCATCTGTGTTGAATCCAAGCTCATTAAAAAGAAACATGAAATAAAACCACACAATAAAAGAGGGATGGCAATATTGGTCCAAGTTAGAATTGTGTGAGTTGGAGGGGCACTTATTATTTAGAGTGCTACAGTGTGTTACCTGAAAATACAAGAAAGATATGAATTCCCTGAACCAGTTTAATGTAATCCATACTATACTTGAAAATCTAATCAGAAACATACATTATCTAGATAAAGATCCAATATATTGTCTCAAAATATTTCTATTTTCTCTGCCGGCCATAAAGGTACAAATAAAGTTTGCCTTCATATCAACTTTTTCTATGCACAAAAAATAAACAATTCGTACATACGTACATATTTTTGAATTACAGTAAGAAACACCATTGATGATAATTCAAGCAAGAGAAACTTTGTTTTAAGTTAGTTAGGAAGTGGACTTTTCTTTGAATCTGTTCAATAACCTATCATAGCAGAAGGTGAGATGGCTGCGAACAAAGTAAATGCCTGCACATACTTTTGTACAGTGATCCAAACTGAAGCGTTTTGGATCTAATTTTGTGCATCTATGATTGGCATTGGAGCTCAGAATGTAAAAGATATATAAGCACTGTGCAAATACATTCGTTGTGTTATGACTAATGGCATTTACCCCCTGCCTGATTTATCGAAATGGAGTAGGAGTGTTGAGGGGAAGGGCAGTAAAGTGAAGGGAGGAGATGATGGGCTCTGTACATGGTGTGGGACTGTCAGTGAAGATATAAGCATATGTTTGATCTTGGGGAGGGTGGTGGCGGTATGGGTATGATCATAAGATGGGTAGGCATCTCTTGGTTTGGGAGGGGGATGTGGCTTGAAAAACCTCATTGAATAAAAAAGTATTTATTGTCACATGCATTCAAATGAGTACATTGAAAAGTTAGTAATTTTTGCCTCTCTGCACCATCTTAGGTACAGGGTACCTAGGTACAAATACTTTAAATGTTGTTACAGAAATTGAAATAGCAAAAATGAATAGGCTAGCATTGGAATACAGAATTTTAAAAGTCCAGAATGAGAATAAAAACTACCTTTAAACTCCTCAGGTTATAGTGCTTTTTCGTTGAGTCCATGCCCATTGAGCGTCAGAACACAAAGCCTGATTGCATCCATGCACTAGACTCCATGCACTGTCCTACACACCTCCAGAACTTGCCCCCCTGGCCGGCTAACTGTGTTCCCGCTTTGGGCTCCAGGCTCCAGGCTCCGGCAGCAACTTGCTTCTAGGACTTGGCCCACGCTCATTCTGATCCTCCTCTGGGCTCTGGCTAAGACTTGCTTCCCCCATTGGCCTGCTCCATTCTCTATTCTCTCCAGGTAGGGTAATTTAAGAAGTTAAAAGTTGGGGTATTGGGGAGGAAGAAAAACTGCAGCAAAGAGGGAAAAAAAGGAGAAAAGGAAAAGGAATTGGCAAGCAGAGGAGCTCCTGCTGAAGTGTCCTACTCTGCCACCATCTTGAATTCTATGCAGGCAGTAGGGGAGGTGTGTGAAGAGTGTTGAGGGTGAAGCATGTGGCAAGATCATTGGCTCAGTAGGGTGAGAATTCATCTGGGCCTTGTGGATGTTTAATGCTGATTTCATGGTGACCGGCCAGGAGAAGGGCCATCAAGGGTTGAGATTTTGTGGGTCAGGGGCTTTGAGGGAGGTTAGAAACTGGAGGTCAGGAGTCTTGGGAATGGAATGGAAAGTAGAGGTCAGGGGCGTAAAGGGGACGGTGGTGACATAGGAAAGTTGAATTCAAACTGATGATTAAATATAAGACATACAACCTCAATAAAATATTCAAATTGCCTCCATTCATCCTGGAACACGGCTGCCCAACACCCCCCACCATTGAAACCAGAAAGAGACTGGTGTTGTGGTCTATATTCTCCTTCCTTTGGTCTCCCGTCTGAGCCAAGCACAAGCAATTTCTCGGGGGTTAACAGTTCCCTCTTTATGACAAAAACTGCAACAGTTTACAGATCACTTTACTCTAATATGACATAATGAAAGAATTGTAAAGTACATTGAAATAAAAATAAGAATAATCCAGCTGCAATGAAAGTTCTTGTTTGTGATATCATTTGAAAAGATAATGAGGAGCTTTACTGGTCTGCCTTCACAGGGATTGGCTCCACTGGATTCTGGAAAATCAGACAATCAGAGTGGACATCATATGGAAAACAGTTCAGTTTTTATAGCATTTGGATGAATAGATGGAAAATCCAGGAAAATGACATAGGGAAGGGATGAATTCCCAACCATCTGATTTCCCAATCTTAGCTATATCTAAGCCCATGTGGACACAGACCAGGAAAATCTTCCGCTAGTTATAAATCAATACAAACTTGCATTTATATAGTGACTTGCACAATCACAGGATGTTTCAATACATAATTGAATCAAGCAAGAAGACCTGAAATGTCGGCACAGTTATAACAGTGAAAGCAGCACAGCTGTCAATTGCACAAAAGAAACTCAAGTGGCCATATGATCATAGCCAGATAATCAGTCCATCTGTGATGTTAGTTAAGGGATCAATCTTAGCCAGGGCACGTTTAGAGAGGAATCCTGCTCTTTGTAGTTTTATGGCATCTTTGATATTTATCTGAAAGGGGAGACAGGGACTAATTAGCTTGACATCACATCTCAGAGACAGAATCTCCAACAGTGCAGCACTCCCATGTTACTGCATTGACATGTTAGCTTGATCTTCTGTTCATGTCTCCATTGAGGGATTTGGAACTGCAAACCTCAAACTCAGAGGCAAACGTGATTCAATGTTTCACTGACACAATTGCTCAAAAATCATTTGTAATATAGCTTTCAATTGCAATGTTTGTACTAGTCTCATACTGCTACTTTTTTGACAATTAAAAGGGGGCATAGATTTTGAAAAGCTCCCTGAGGTTGTCAAAGACAAGCTTCAGTTTGTGTTGGCATTCTGAACTGTGGAAGGGCCAATTCTTGTCATCTGCTGAGTTTGGCAGTGCCTGAGACCATTGGAACTAGGGAGCAGATGGTGGCTATATGTTAGTTAAGAGAACATAAGAGGGCACTTGAATTTTTTTTTAGAACCCCTACAGTGTGGAAACAGACCATTCCGCCCAACGGGTCCACACCAATCCTTTGAAGAGTATCACACCCAGACCCATACACTACCCCTATATCTTTTTCAACCCTAGCCTGCACATCCCTGAACACAATTTAGCATAGCCAATCCACCTAACTTACATGTGTTTGGACGATGGGAGGAAACCAGAGCAAACCCACACAAATACAAGGGGAACATGCAAACTCCACACAGACAGTCACCTGAGGCTGGAGACAAACCCAGGTCTGTGGTGCGGGAAGGCAACAATACTCACCACTGAGCCACTGTGCCACCCCATAACTATACACAAGAACGCTGCCCCACAGCCCTCTCTGTGGCAAGGATTTCCAAACACTCACAACCCCTGAGAGAAAAGAAGCAGACTAATCAGCCCATCTAGACCACACTGCTCCTCTGAAGATTATCCCACCCAGACCCAGCCCTCTGACCCTGCACTTTTCATGGCTACCTTGCCTGGCCTTCAGATTCCCGGACACAATGGGCAAATTAGCATGGCCAATGCACCTAACCTGCACACTTTTGGACTATAGATTTAAACTGGAGCACCTGGAGGAAATGCACAAAGACATTGGGAGAATGTGCAATCTCCACACACACAGTTGTCTGAAGCTGGAATTGAATCTGGGTCCCTAGTGCTGTGAGGCGGCAGTGCTAACCACTGAGCCACTGTGTCACTTAACTTGATGTATGTACATATATAGGGAACAACTATACAATAGTCTTGGAGTTTGTGGTGTGTGAGTTGAAATAAAACTCTGACTGGCAAAAAAATATGGCTGGACTCAGTCTAACCAGCATTTTGTTTGATCTCTGGTACTTAGCATCAACAGACTGTGTTTCTGCTCCCAATAGCATTTTAGTGACTGGTTCTTGAAAGTGCATGAGTGAGCAGAATTTGGCTTGACATTTGTGTCTCCATGGTTCTTTAATCTGTCAGCATTCATGGTCTGGGTTTACACATGCAGAGTATCTGATTTGGTGAGTTTCTGGATGCCTGTTGATTTCTGTGGAACTGTTCCCAGTCATAAGTCCGTACTTTTAGTAGATGAGGGGAAAATAGCTTACACTTTAAAAAGCAATAGATCTTTGGAAAAAATGTTCCCGTAGCATCAATTTTAAAACTGTGTTATATTTAAGTGTTAACTTATAGGCTGTTGAAGGTTGATAATTTATGAAAGTGAATTTACTAAGAGCTTCAACAGTTTATTGATTTTTTTTAAAAATGCCATCACCACTTGAAAATATCTCCAACATTTGCATCACTGTAGCATGGATTTGAATTTTGATGGCTGTTTTCCTTATCTGAAGTTTTCTTTTCAATCATACACATGTTTCTGGAGATGCCTATGAAAGAAAGCTGCCAGAGCTGTTAACTTGCTGGATGTCAAAATGTCCATACTATCACATGTTGCTGAAAGCAGGTGTCAGCTTGATATTGGAAACAGAATTTGCTATTCTAGCATTTTTGCATTTCTGTCAGAGCAGTTTATCGTGCTTACAGTTGCAAAGCTGAAACTAATATAAAAGGTGAGACCCTGCTGTTGTGGTTTACAGCAGGTGCTGAATGGAAACAGTCCAGCTAAAAAATATATATATACAAGAACACGAGTCAATTCATTATGGCTACCAGTAGAGTCACAGCATATTCAGAGAAAGAAAACTCAATTTTTTTTGCTTTTTTTATGGCTCTGTGAGGCATAACTGAAGAATGAAAGGCATTATCACTTTGTAATCCAGTTATCTTCAGAAGTGGCAGCTCTGGGTTTCTTGTAAATCCGCTTTCATAACATATCAGATTTAACTCCAATTTTGTGCAACAATGCCCTCAATAAATTAAGCTTCCAATGTTGCCTAGAACTTGTCAACTGGAATTGCATGGCTTGACTAGTGTATATTTTCCATAACACCATTTACTTACATGCCTGACTTGGCCACTGATGTGAAGTCATTTTTGTAATTGAGAAGTAGTGCAAACTCTAATCTGCAGCAAAATGATATCCATTGCTCTCTGAAGCCAGGAATTCTAATTCCTAATTCACTTCAAACCAATGATTCGTTCAGCAGTTGACTTGCATCAAGATGAGATTTATTTGCAAATGATTCCAAACTTCGCTTAATTTCATCCACAAATTTTGATTATGCTACTAACTCTATAATATCCATGAAATGGATGACACACATGCTGATTGCTCACAGATGTTCATAACATGGGAGACTGAGACTGAGGATGAAGGGAAGAGCCATTTGGTAGTACAGAACTTATAGATAGATACACTAACAACCAATTTAGAATAATCAGTTGAGCTCATAACATGGCTCATTTATGCTTGCTGGAAGCAACATGCACTCATACAGAAGAACTCATGCTCTATGAACAAGGGAGTGTAATCGAATCTTGTAATTTTTTTGAATTTCTCTGGAACCTATAATTCCCAATTGTTTTCTCTACGTCAATGCCTCAGCCATTGAAATCTAACTTGTTAACCAATCAGTACTCTCTTCTCCTGTACATGTAATTGTTTGTTCATTTGAAATCTGGTATCCTTCTTTTGTCCTGATGTTACAAGTCAAAAAGCTTTGCCATCATGTCACTCCTCTCATCCGTGTTCAGCCTCAGTGTTTGTTTGAATACTGATCACAGTGCTTTTCATATGACTGTCCTTAATTACCATTCGACATCACAACTTCCGAAAGCATACTCTCGTAATTTAGTCAATTACTTAGCTTCCTAAATTTTACAAAGTTATCATCAACCAGAGGATCGCCTGCTTGTGTTTAAATTATTCTGAGTTACCACAGAATTGCAGTTGGATTCAAGAATGAAGGTACAGTATCTTCAGGAAAGGAGGGAAATTGAGAGATATGGGGAGAGTCAGGAATATTTAAAACAATCAGGATAATGCAGCTATTCATTCCTTCTCTAGGAACTTGAGACTTGTTATTAATTGATTTGAGTAGCTATATCATAGTAAAATCTTTTAAAGAAATCGTTCATATGTAGAGCACCATTTTGAGCACTGTCATCACACATTTTGATTTGGAGGAAATAATTCAATAGACAGTTGATAATTTAGCAGTTTCACTGGTTGGTAGATCTGAAATCACTCCTTAGATTAAAAACAAAAACATACAAATGGCTGGATAAAAAGCTTGGTTATAATATAATCTAATACCTGTAGCTTGTCTTCTGTCAATTTGGCCATACTGTAATATTCTGGTCACCTAGTTATAGGAGATATCATAAACTTGAGTTGACATGGAGGTGAGTAATACAATTGTTATGGAAGTCCAAATCATGAGTGCAGGTTACCTCAAAATCAGAATTTGTTGAAATGAATTGCTGTGTGGATATATTATCAAGACAATTTCAAAACTGATCCAAATATACTTTATCGAAGGGGTGAAATACACAAGAAAAGTTAAAAGTAAGAAAAGGCTTGTTTCAGGCTATTTGTGTTTTGGGGTAGAGAGAAATGGAAAACTGTAATGAACAACTGCGTGGTTAGTTGGTATATCTCAAAAAAGCAGAAAGACTTGCATTCAGATAAAAGCCTTTTATGAATGCTAGGCATCACAAAGTGCTTTTACAGCCACTGGATTACTTTGAATTATATGCACTGTAGTAAAATGGAAAATGTGGCACCCAATTTGCATGCAAAGAAATTCCTACAAAATACAATATGATAACAACCAGATACTCTGTTTCCCTGATATAGATTGAGGGATAAATAATAGCCAGGATACTAGCAGTAAAATCCTCTGCTCTTACTCAGATTAGTGCCATAGTACATTTTATGACACATATCTCCCTCAAACAACAGTCAGGATCCTGGTTTAAAGATCTGAGCAGAAAGATAGTAGTAGAGTGCTCCTTCAGTATTGTCATGAAATGTCAGTCTTCATTTTGCTTTTGTCTGTGTGCTCAAGTATTAGAGTTGGGCTTGAACTCATGACCTTCTGGCTTAGAGATCTGAGTGCTTCCAAGAGAGCCACGGTTCAAAATGGGTTGAGGCTTGTGTATTACAATCTCTATCCTTACCTTCGTTATATAATTGATTCAGATCCCTTTCTTTATGAGGCAGCATGGACTTGAGCATCTTCTTACGTGAATGTAACTGGTGTGGTCAAGCTATTATTCTTTACTTCCACATTGGAAACCATTTATCCTATTGTCTAATGGTCCTACTTGGCATGAGACTGTTCAGTAGTCCAGATTATACAAATATTGAAATCTAGCTCTTTCTCATCCTAAATACCACAGTTCTGAACTTCCAATCAGATTAATGGTAGCATTATGAAAGCAGATTAGACACAGGATTAAGAGCAATGACCTCATTTCCAAAGTGCTTTGTGTTCATTATGATATAAATACATGCTGTAAATTAATTAAAATGTCATAACTTGCTATACCATTTACAATTGTAAATGAGGATGATTGTGAATTTCTGTACTGAAATAAGAGACAGAAATCAAATCAAATGTGCTTTAAATTTAATCAGAGTTAAATAATTCTCCAAAGGGCACTTTAAAAGCAATTACATTTAAGTTATTGTCAAACTATGTTTTTAATCATTTTATGTGGTGTTGTCTTTATTGTCCTGTCTCAGACTGAACGTATTGAATGATGTATAGGATCATTTCTAAAAGGAAACACCCACTTATGTACTGTCTTTCAGTGGGCGGCACGGTGGCACAGTGGTTGTGGGCGGCACGGTGGCACAGTGGTTAGTGGGCGGCACGGTGGCACAGTGGTTAGTGGGCGGCACGGTGGCACAGTGGTTAGCACTGCTGCCTCACAGCGCCTGAGACCCGGGTTCAATTCCCGCCTCAGGCGACTCTCTGTGTGGAGTTTGCATGTTCTCCCCGTGTCTGTGTGGGTTTCCTCCGGGTGCTCCGGTTTCCTCCCACAGTCCAAAGATGTGCAGGCCAGGTGAATTGGCCATGCTAAATTGCCCATAGTGTTAGGTAAGGGGTAAATGTAGATGTAGGGGTATGGGTGGGTTACGCTTCGGCGGGGCGGTGTGGACTTGTTGGGCCGAAGGGCCTGTTTCCACACTGTAAGTAATCTAAAAAAAAAAAAAAAACTCTAGCACATTCTAAAGCACTTGACAGCCAGTGATGTACATTTAAGGAATAATTACTCCTCTAATGTAGAAAATGCAGTAGCACAGCAAGGTCCCACAAACAGCATTGTGATAATGACCAGATAATCTGTTCACTGGGCTGTTGGAAAAGTGATGAGCATTGGCCAAATATTGAATAATGGAGAACTCCCCTGCTGTTCATTGAAGTAGTGTTCTGGAATCTGCACATTTATACAAAAGAACACATGGGGTAATGGTTTAGCTGTGTCTATTGAAATTCCTGAACAGTTCACATTGCACATGCAGAAAATTCTGCATGTATGCAATCTGTGAAGTACCTTGCCAGTAAAAATAACATCACAGGGCACCCAAAATATCACAATAAATGTGAGTGAATGGGATAGAATGATGTCATGGGTGATACTGGCAGGGGTATCACATATTGCACTTGCATACTGAGTGCACTTTGGGGGTGTCAGCAGACATTCTCTATAGTTTAATGCTTCAATCAACATGCATCAGTACTGAACCCACTGAGCACTGCACCTTATATTTTCTTCTCAAGAGTCTCAAGCAGGGCTTAAACATGCTGACTCTTCTGACTCAGAACTAACTTTGCTATCATGGGCTGGGAGGGTTAAAACCCAAATCGCTATGACTATTAAAAATATACTGGCCCTGATCTGAAATTGGAGTGGGAAATTTGGCTCTTTGACCTAAACATATGGCTGATATTTTATTTCACCTCTATCTTCTTGCATTATTCTCTTTTCCCATTAGACAGCAAATCTATGAACCTATGCCTTAAACATGCTCGTGAATGAGCAACTACAACCTTCTGGAGGAGAGAATTCCACGCATAACATTTGGGGTGAAGAAATGTCACTTCACCTCTATCCTGAGTATGCAATCCCTTATTCTGAGACTGTGTCCTTATTTTTTTTTAAATTCTGCAGGCAGGAGAGACTTCTTCTTAGCATCTAACTGCCAAGGCCATATACAACTTGATGTATTTCACTTAGAACTCTCTGCATTTTTCTAAGTTCCAGAGTTGCTAGTCAAGTCTACAATTCTTTGAACCAATTTAGTGAATCTCTGTTGCCCTCCCTCCAGGGCAATTATATCCTTCCTTAGGCAAGTGGAACACAATTGCACATATTTCCAGATATCGACTCGCCAATACAGTGCATGTTTGTATAAAGAAATATTTACACAAGAGCCAATCAGATGGTGACAAAAGCCAGCATGAAACTGATAAATGGCAAGCAACATGCATGTCACACAAATGCTAGACTAGGACCATCATCAATAAGAGACAATCTAACCACTTTTCTTTGGCATTCAATGGTGTTACCATCACTGAATCCCCACTATCAACATCCTGCGGCTTACCATTGACTAGAAATCAACCAAACTCACCACTTAATGGCCACAAGAGCATGTCAGAGGCAAAGAATTCTGGAGGTGAACAGAGAGATAGAAACCATATACAGGCAATAAGTAGCAGTGTAAATAAGGACTAGGAATCAGCGTAGGCTTGGGCGGTCCGAAGAGCCTGTTCCCGTGCTGCATTGTTCATCATTCTTTGAATAGTAAGGTGGGTTACCCGCCTCCTGACTCCCCACAGCCTGTCCATCTACAAGGCACATGTCACGAGTATGATGGAATACTACCCATTTTCCCAGATGAGTGCAGCTCCAACAACACTCAAGAAGCTTGACACCATCCAGGACAAAGCAGTCCACTTGTTTGGCACTACATCCACAAGCGTCCTTTTCCTTCACCACTGATGTGTACTATCTACAAGATGCACTTGTAATTCACCAAAGATCCACAGACAACACCTTCCCAGCCCATGACCACTTCCACTTAGAAGGACAAAGGCAGCACATATATTACCTTTAGGTTCACTCCAAGCCACTCACCATCCTGACTTGGAAATGTATTGTCGTGCCTTCACTGCCACTGGGTCAAAATCCTGGAATTCCCTCCCTCATGGCATTGTGGGTCAACCTACAGCAGTTGGACTGCAATGGTTCAAGAAGGCAGCTCACCACCACCTTCTCAAGGGCAACTGGCAATAAATGCTGACCATCCAGTGACGCCAACATCCACAAATGAATAAAAAATAAAATAATTCATCTTGTTTGTTGCACGTATGTCGTCACTTTCTGCGATGCACATGCAAGGACACTTGGATATCTCCGAATGCAAGCATTTCTCAGTCCTTAACAGTATTCTGCTTTTTTTCTTATTTTCCTTTCAAAATGGAAAACTTCACACTTGGCCAGATTGCATTTCAACAGCCCATGTTCTTGCTCATTCACCCAACCTGCTATATCCCTCTGCAGGCCATTTGTGATCTCTTTACCACTTCCTTTCCCGTCTAAACTTTAAATCCATAGCAAACTTGGATAAGTTACATTATTTCATGAGAATATCATTGAAGTTTTGTTTCACCGTAAAGCACGAGGAGTCAGTGTGTTTTGTGTTGTACAAACACAAGCTGTATTTTACATCTTCATCACCTTTTTAAGGTCCTGCAGGGTCCTTGGCAGAGGAGATGTCAACATAAATACGATTCAGCTTGCACAGCTGAAATCAGATGAAAACCTCACTTACCTTTTGCTCTGTTCACTCTGTTGAAGATATTAAACAGACTTACAGTAGTATTGTGATTAATTGTTCTGTCAAAAGCAAAGTGAAATATAATGTGATGCCAAGTAATTAATAAAATCCAAAGCTGATGTGAATGTTTTGTTATTGTTTTGCATCCAAACAGCAAATATAACATGGTAACAGATGTGTTAAGCCACTTTTAATCCATGTCAGTTGTGTTTTATAATTTTTTGTCAAATTGAAACACTGTAAAAGCAATAATTTGTTCACTTAGTTTGACAATATGTTGGGCTGTAATTTACTGGAGCAGGACATCAATTCGCTTGTGTTGCCAGTTGTGTGTGAACATTTTGTTGTCGAATTTCTTGCTGGAAGTCTGAACTGATAATGAAGAAGCAAGGGAAACAGGGTCTTTGGGACCTGTGTGAACTGGACATGTAACTGTATACAGGGGGTATCTCTTTAATCAATCTGATTTAATTATTCTGAAGGATTAAGGAGCAGTGTGGGGTCTGACCAAGGAGATGGGAGTGAGGTTGCAGGAATTCAACAGCAGATCAGGTACATAAGAGGAATAAGCCCAGTAGACACAGGAGCACAAATTAGGCCATTCAGCCATTCAATCATGGCTGATAAGTTTCTCAACCCCATTCTCCTGCTTTCTCCTCATACCCCTTGATCCCCATGATACTCAAGAACCTATCTCAGTCTTAAATATACTCAATGACCTGGCCTTCATAGCCTTCTGTAGCAAAAAATTCCATAGATTCATCGCTCTTTGGCTGAAGAAGTTTCTCCTTATCTCCATTCTAAAATGTCTTCCCTTTACTCTAAGGTTATACCTTCAGGTCCTAGTCTCTCCTACCAATGGAAACATCTTCCCAACATTCACTCTGTCCAGGCCATTCAGTATTCTGTGTGTTTCAATTAAATCCCCTCTTATCCTTCTAAACTCCATTGAGTACAAACCCAGAGTCCTCAAATGTTCCTCATATGTTAAGCTTTTCATTCCTGGGACCATTCTCATGAATGTCCTCTGAACACACTCCAGGATTAGGACACCCTTCCTGAGAAATGGGACCCAAGGCTGCGCACAATACTCCAAATGTGATCTGACCAGAGTCTTATTGAGCCTCTTTTTATATTCCAGTTCTCTCAAAATAAATGACATCATTGCATTTGCCTTCCAAACTACTGACTCAACCTGCAAGTTTACCTTGAGAGAATCCTGGACTAGAACTCCCAAGTCTCTTTGTGCTTCAGACTTTTGAATTTTCTCCCCATCTAGAAAATAGCCCATGCCTCTATCCTTCCTAAGTGCATGACCTCACACTTTCCACCTGCCACTTCTTTGCCTACTCTCCTAATATGTCCAAATCCTTCTGCAGCCTCCCTGCATCCTCAATGCTACCTGTCCGTCTACCTACTTTTGTAGATAGGGGGGAAAGTGAGTTTTGAGAAGATTTGTAGCTCAGCTTGAGGTTCTGGATGTAAGTTTGCTTGTTGAGCTGGAAGGTTAATTTTCAGATGTTTCATCACCATACTAGGACCTAAACACTCAAATAGAAAACAGGACACTAACACCAATGCTTCACCAGAGGCTCACTGATGACTTTACCTAGTATGGTGACGAAACACCTGAAAACGAACCTTCCAGCTCAGCAAGCAAACTTACATCCATAGGGAGGAACGATTGGATGAAATGGGAAAGAAAAAGAGAGAGAATGCAAGAGTTTTTTGAAAAAAAAGTTTTGAAATCTTACATTTCAATAACTCCACTGTGTAAGAATAAGATTCTGTCTTGCACAAGTTAATTTTCAATGCCAGAGAAATTGATTGGCAAAAGTAGAATTTGTACATGACTGAAAGGGTCTTTAAACTTGAAATAATAAGATATAGCTTCCTGTGTCATACTTATCGTTTGTGTCCATTGTGCAAATGGAATAAATTCATGCCACTCAAGTGTGTGTCCTGGCGAGGGCAGACATTGAGCTGCTATTTTTACAGTGGAATGATAAATTTCAAAAGCAATGTCTGGACTTGCGCATTTAATTGCATGTCTTTTGCTGCCTGAAATTGATGCATCATTTTGAAGAAATACCAGTGGGCTCTATAAGCATTAGCATAACTTTGACAGCAAAATCTGGTCATTTTTGTTTTAAATATCAAAATAATCTATTAGCATGTATTTACTGAAAAAAGTCGGGATAGTTGAAGTAGCATGGAGGAAATTACCTCTCCAAATCCTTGTTAGACCTGATTATTACCCTGAAAATAAAGCAGAAAAAAATTATTTCACAAGATGTATCGATAAAGTCTTTTCCCTCGGGTGGGGGAGTCCAGAACTGGAGGGCATAAGTTTAGGTTGAGAGGGGAAAGATGTAAAAGAGACCTAAGGGGCAATATTTTCACGCAGAGGGTGGTATGCGAATGGAATGGGCTGCCAGATGAAGTGGTGGAGGCTGGTACAATTGCAACATTTAAAAGGCATCTGGATGGGTATATGAATAGGAAGGGTTTGGAGGGATATGGGTTGGGTGCTGGCAGGTGGGACTAGATTGGGTTGGGATATCTGGTCGGCATGGATGAATTGGACTGAAGGGTCTGTTTCTGTGCTGTACATCTCTATGACTATGACTCTATGTTTGGACATTTGCATTGTTGGGTTACAGTGACTAATTGTTATAAGTGATTTATCTGAAACATTGCTTGCAATGAATATTCCAGTGTCAAGGCTTTTCATTGAAAGTTATTTATTTTGCCTGAGGTGAATCTATCAGTCATGAATGATTCAACAAAACTGAATACCTCCACTGAAATAGCAGAGCAAGGAAATTGATATAGGAAAATGTAACTTTACTCACACAGTAACTTTACTGGAAATGTATCCATCTGATTACATTGTTCCTACCCTATTAAGTGGCAGTAGAAATATAATTAATAATGTACTTTGCTAAAGTGAAAATCCTACAAAACAAAAAATGACAAACAAATTATCAAATTATTCCACCGCAAGCAAATCACCAAGGTGCAACCTGGGAGAAGGAATAGTGAACTAGGTTTGCAGCTTGGAGGTTCCTTACAAAAAAGCAAATAGGCTGAGTACACAGCTTGAATTAATACTAAAGGGGGAGTTCTGTCCCAGAGATATTCATAAAATCCCCACTGTAAAGGTAAGATTCTATTACTAAACCTCCATTACTGGCAGTTATATTTTTGCTGCCTCTGCAGGAGTTCAGTTTTACTCTACTCCAACAGCTGAGTTAAAACCAGTGCCACAGTAAAATGAAGCACAAACAAAGGTAGTTGTCACTCACAGACCTGTCTATTTTGAGAGCATGAGCTGGAAGAATATTTTTTTCTTTTCGAAAAGAATAGCTTTGTCATGCTCTGATAGGTATTGGTTCATTATTCACTGTATTTAGAAGGATCAATTCTGTTTGGTAGTGTATATAGATTTGTACCACTTATAGAGTACAAACTTGGTTCCCATAATACTACCTTGCCTGGTATTATTTTTCAATAGGATGCACTGTGCCACTGGTATCTTCTTGGAAGACCTATTTTCTCGAGAAGACTGCTCACACAGAGGTTTTTCTGTATGTGCTGAAAGTGACTGATTTGTCACCCACGTAAAACTAGATCAACCATAGAGTCATAGAGTCATAGAGATGTACAGCATGGAAACAGACCCTTCTTGAATGGCGGATTAGGCTCAAAAGGCTGACTGGCCTATTCTTGCACCTAACTCTTACAATTCCCATTGTTATGATCCCAGTTGATGGATAGATCAGATTCCAAAATGAATCATAAGTTTCATTTTTGCAGTTGATTACCATAGTGGTTAGTCATTGAACATACACATACACATCGCTATGAATGTTCCTTAACAAAATGGTACAAGTTATCATGCAAAAGGAGAAAAAACAAACAGGTCCATGACAGTATGGAAAGATGTTAACATAAACAAAGTTTCAACTTCTTTCCCTGCAATATCTTTTGCAGATGCCCAACCACAGAGAGATATACCTCCAACCTCAACTCTTTCATTTCTCACTGATCTGCCTTTCTCATTTCTGCTTCTTGAATAGCTGAGACAGTTCTATGAATTCTTTCCTTGGCTGATGGTATGGACCTTTTTCAAATCTGATGGCCTAACTTCTTTACAGTTCTGACATCTTGAAAACTTCACTACAAACTCTCATAACTTGGAGACTTCACAACCTAAGGCTTAACGACCCTTCTATTAGGGAGCAACTCTCTTCTGAACTGAAAAGTTGATTAGTTGGAATGGAATTCAAAAATGTACCAGTGACCTCTGATCTCTTTCTCTTTGTTGTAAACTTAACTGTATAATATTTTAATCCAGTAGCACCATTTAATGGGTGGGCATTCAACTGGATTACATGGGTTCTTAGAAATTAAATCCATAGTTCAGACTTTCAAAATGGTCTTCTGACCTTATATAAAAAGAAACCTTCAAGACGTGAAACCACATATTGCCTTTATTGAACAATTCCACATTTCCAAATGATGATGATAATGTAAACTGTGCACCTCCTGTCACACTACATTCCTATCCTGCCTTGACACAGTCCCACTTGCTGATGTGATTTCGAACTGCCTAATTTAGCTGCATTGAGAAAAAAAATGTTACTCTACCACAATGCAGTCCTTTTGAGCAAATGGGTTCTGCACCAATGCTATTTCAACAGCCAGGCACCTAACATGCATTTCAGTTGCCTTTGAAAATCTTCTGCAATCACAAAGTGTTGAAGGCATTCATTGAGGAGTTGTAGTTAAGTCTTGACTTTGGTAAAAAGTGTTGCTGCTTCATGATGGGGTGACTTGTCCACATAAAGGCTGCTACAGTTCTGGGAGTAACAGTGGCACAACAGGGAGAAGGAGTGGAATTGGTAGCTTGGGCAAGCTCCGTGCCATGCTTTCTGCCAAACTGGGGCTGATCTCCATGCTTCTTGATAGTGCCCGGAGACTGATAGGCAGCCCAGTCAATGCACCTGGTATCTGAATGTATGTACTCATCATCCTATCCTGTGTGTCACCCATCATTTTAAGTTATCTGTAACAGAACATGGTTGTGAATATGCCCTGAAAATGTGTTGCTGGAAAAGCGCAGCAGGTCAGGCAGCATCCAAGGAGCAGGAGAATCGACGTTTCAGGCATGAGCCCTTCTTCAGGAATGAGGAAAGTGTGTCCAGCAGGCTAAGATAAAAGGTAGGGAGGAGGGACTTGGGGGAGGGGCGTTGGAAATGCGATAGGTGGAAGGAGGTCAAGGTGAGGGTGATAGGCCAGAGTGGGGGTGAGGGTGGAGAGGCCAGGAAGAAGATTGCAGGTTAGGAAGGTGGTGCTGAGTTCGAGGGATTTGACTGAGACAAGGTGGGGGGAAGGGAAATGAGGAAACTGGAGAAATCTGAGTTCATCCCTTGTGGTTGGAGGGTTCCTAGGCAGAAGATGAGGCGCTCTTCCTCCAACCGTCGTGTTGCTATGGTCTGGCGATGGAGGAGTCCAAGGACCTGCATGTCCTTGGTGGAGTGGGAGGGGGAGTTCAAGTGTTGAGCCACAGGGTGGTTGGGTTCGTTGGTCCGGGTGTCCCAGAGGTGTTCTCTGAAATGTTCCGCAAGTAGGCGGCCTGTTTCCCCAATATAAAGGAGGCCACATCGGGTGCCCCCAATAAAGAGGAGGCCACATCGGGTGCCCAATATAGAGGAGGCCACATCGGGTGCCCCCAATATAGAGGAGGCCACATCGGGTGCATGTGAATATGCCTTCCAGCCAGGTGGCAAGCTAAACAAACTTTATTCTTGGTGTTTGCTTGGTACACATGCCCGGTGACTCACCATGAGCTGATCTGAGCTCGTCATGATCTCCAAGGTATGTTCAGTGTCTATATTTGAGCCAGTGGCCATGGGTATCTGGTCATGTGACTTGCTTTTTTGACAGTACTCTTCTCCTATTGGGACTGTTGAAGTTGGGCAGATGGCCAACAGGAAGGTTGCATGACAGAATAAATGAATTTAAAGCAGGAGATGCATGGTCACATGATAAGCTATAAATTCTATCAAAGGTATGCTATCTAAAACCATATACAGTTCTTTGGATGAGATATAACCATGTCTTTGTAATTTTTCGCCCGATCATAATTCAAAACTTTGGGGAGGCTGTCTTGTGCCAGAGTGATAGTGTCCCTGCTGCCAGCCTGGAGGTCTGGGTACAAGACCTACCTGCTCCAGAGATGGTAATAACATCCCTGAACATGTCTGTGAACAGTTGACAGAGAGGATGCATGCACATTATAACACGCTGTTCACACAGGGTTACAGCTTTTATAAGAAACAATCCTTGGTTTCTCATACTTTCTAATAAGCTCATGTCTCCGTGCTTCATGAGTCATAACATCTAGTGATTGTTGAAATGAGTTTCCATCAATTTCCAATGAATTTCCAAATTGGCTATCAGCAGTAAGGCCCATTCTGGGCATTTCTTCTCTGGACCTCACCACCACAAATCATAAAGACTCTTAAGATTTTCACGGAACGCATCTTTTAAATCAAAGACCATCTTAGCTCCTACATTTGCCATAGAGCTCATTAACAACTAATAACCTTTTCCTCACTGCCTACCATTATCATTTGTTAACTTTGTCTCTGTGAGACTTCTCTCTTTTTGTTCAAAAGCTCAGAGATGGAAGTTCTGTCCACTGTTAGCTGAGCTGATTGTGCCTTTGTTTTCAGGTGTGAATATTCGCACATTAAGATTCAATCTGGATCCTGGGCTCCATGGTAACCAAGCCACAGAAAGCACTAAAGAAACTAAGCATCAAGAAATATCAATATGAAAGTTATTGCTTGAAGACCTCCAAATGTCATCCATGTTAGAGCACAACCATCTCAGGGCACACTCCATGGGCCCAAGCATCACTCTGCCTCCACTGACATTGGCAATTGACATGATGCATCTGTGCTGTCAGGGCCATGCACTCAGCTCCAACAGTGGACCAGGCTGAAAATCTGGGCTCTGCTCGCTGCTCTAATGCTCATACCCTTGGAGCTGACCCGGATGCTCACAGCTTCATATTGTCTTGTCTTGCTTCTGTGCCTTTTGCCCCCTCAGCCAAAGCTCACCAGGCTCAAATCACTTCTGTCTTGCTTTGAATCATAGAATCATAGAATCCCTTCAGTGCAAAAAGAGGCCATTCAGCCCATTGAGTGTGTACCAACCTTCCAAAGTGTTTCACACCCAGACCCACCCTCTCACTATAACCCCATAACCCTATATTTAGCATGGCTAATCCATCTAGCGTAGACATCCTTGGACACTACAGGTAAATTTAGTATGGGCTAGCCACCTAACATGCACATCTTTGTACTGTGGGAGGAAACGAGAGTATGGTGGAAACCCACACAGACACAGGGAGAGCGTGCAAACTCCACAAAGTCACTGTTTATCATAGACACAACAGTAGGAGCTTGTTGTGGTTATCAGTACGTGTTGATCAAGTCAACGGGGATAGCCTTTGCTTGGGGAGCTCTGGTATAGTTAGTTGAGGGCAGCTTCTGATACCAGCCTAAGGGTTTGGATATTGTCAGTAAGTTGCTTGGGAAGTCAGACTCAAGAAGCTTTCCTCTTCAGGAATGAGGAGCCAAATATCAGGCTGCCCACCACCCATCTCAACACATTCTGCCCACTTGTGGGCTGTTTGGTCCTGGAAGCAAGAGAGGCAATAACTAAGGGGGATGAAAATTGGTGGCAGAGCTATTCCTGTTGGAAAGTGGAGGATGTGTTGCGAGTGAGTGACTAGACAGTGCAGATGCCATGCAGAGTCAGCAGGGTCAAGAATTGGGGTGAGTGACGGCAAGTGAGGGAAGATGTTGCAGGCAATAGGAATATGATAGAGCATGGCCTTTGGTGGCAAGTGGGTGCATTAACAGAGTGAATGTAAAGTATCAGTGAGAAGATTGTGGCACTTACACTGGTAAAGTGGAGAAGTTTCTTGACCTTCTTCCTACAGTCATAAGTATCATTCCAAATAGCTGAGACCATACTGATCTGGTTGGCATGTTCTGGTCTTATGGCTCCACTGCTGGCCCTGGAGAAAGATGAAGTCCCCAGCCAGCAAGACCCATAGTCCTTGCCTGCAAAGCAGGGTGACAATCCTTCCCCACAATGTTTGCCACATTCTGGGAGACTTCGGGAACATTGAAGGGCAGCTCAGTACTTAAAAATCTTTTCTGGGTGAATTGTGGGTTTTAAAGATGCCATGATAGCAAGGGATGCTGGTCCTGCGGCAAAAATAGTGGAATGTTCTGGGAACACCGCATGGTAAGGCAGGTTGAGAATCAGAGATGAGGGATTTCATAGGGCCTGGGCAGGTTTTATGAGACAATTTGGTAAGATAACAGCGAGAAACCTCACTAGCCCTCGCAGTAAGAATCTCTCCCAAAAACCTGAAACAACTCGCTTTAGCCAAATCAAAAAGATTCAGCTGATGGACACCGTCTGATCATCTGAGCTCCCAGTTCTTCTGTCTTGATTTCACAGAATGTAATAATTTCTCTCAAAGGAATTTTTGACCAATAGGTCAACAGTTTTCTGCTTTCTTTCATCTTTGTTAAATAATAGTCAAATTCGTAATTTTCCATTCCAAGGTGCCAATTCCTGAATCAAGTGAGCTTTGAAAGATTATGGCTAAATCAGCTCTAATTTCCTCACATGGTTCTTTTGGAACCCCCCCAACTCACCTCTGTCTAAGGTCCCAAAGGACCCTTCCACATTCAACAGAAATTTACCTGTACCTCCACCAATGTCATCTATAGTATCCGTTGAACCCAAAGTGGTTTCCTCTACATCAGGGAGACAGGACACCAACTTGCAGATCATTTCAGGTAACATCTCTGGGACATCTGCACCAACCAACCCCACCGCTCTGTGGCTGAACAGTTCAACTCCCTCGCTCACTCCACTAAGGATATGCAGGTCCTGGTCCTCCTCCATTGCTAAACCCTAACTACCCGATACCTTATCTTCCGCCTTGATACACTGCAACCACATGGGATTAATGTGGATTTCACCAGTTTCCCAATTTCCTCCCCCTCCACTTTATCCCAGTGCCAAGCCTCCAACTCGGCACTGCCCTCTTGACCTGACCATCGTCTTTCCTATCTGTCCGCTCCACCCTCCTCTCCGACCTATCAACTTCTCCCTCACCTTCATCTACCTATTGCATTCTCAGCTACATTACCCCAGCCCCACCCTCCTCCCATTTATCTCTCAGATCCCTGGCCCAAAAGCCTCATTCTTGAGGGTAATGCCTGAAATTTCTACTCTCCTGCCCCTCAGATGCTGCCTGGCCTGCTGTGCTTTTCCAGCATCACACTCTCGACTCTAAGAGAATTTTTGTGTCAGTCTTGATCACTCTTGCAAGCATTTTGATATATTTTTGGAAGTTCTTTTCTTTTGAACAGTTCCATTGTTCGTTTGTCATTCTATTCAGCTGTTTTAACCCAATCTGCTGTTGTCAGTCTTTATTTCTCTCTGTTAAAGTTAATCTTACAAAAATCCCTGACTATAAGGGGCAGCACAGTGGTTCAGTGGTTAGCAATGCTAGGGACCTGAGTTCAATTCCTGCCTTGTGTGACTGTCTGTGTGGAGTTTGCATGTTCTCCATGCAGCTGCATGAGTTTCCTCTGGGTGCTCTGGTTTCTTCCCATAATCCAAACATTTGTAAGTCAAGTGACTTGGCCATGCTAAATTGCCCATTATGTTAAGTGAACTCATCAGGGGTAATCCTAGGGTAAGGGAATGAGTCTGGGTGGGTCGGAGGGTCAGTATGGACTTGTTGGGCTGAAGGGCCTGTTTCCATACTGTAGGGAATCGAGTAAATGTTACTTTTATCCTGTTCAAACCAAAATTGACTTTGATGTATTATGGTTATTGTCATATAACTGTGAAGTTATTAAGTTCAGTCTGACTTGTGACAAAATCTAGCATGGACTGTCGTTTTGTTGGGCCTGGAGTAAATTGCATGAGAAAACTATGTTGAAAGGATACCCATTTGCACAAGTGTACATATACATGATTCAGGTCCACAGTGTACATTCCTGTGGTGTTATGTTTAATCAATTAGCAGGATGTTCTTTCTTTATCTGCCCCCTTGATCTAATAATCTGTTGGATAATAGATGTCATTTTGTCTAAGTCATCAGTGATTTCTGATCATGTGACATGTCAATGTAATTGTTTATTAGAGTCTTCCATCCATCCTGCAGGCTATCAACAAGCAGAAAGGATACTAATAAAGCAAGTGTGAATTGGCCCTGGAATGAAAATTTGTGCAATCTCAGTTGGTGAGATTTGACAATGCTTTCTGACAGGAACGTTCAATACATTTCATGAACTATTACTTGGAGCTAAATAAATGCAGCACCTATCAATGTCATAATACGGCACATCAGCACATTTGTGGGCTGTAGAGAGGGTGGGCAGAAGACCATTTATTGAGATCAAGATTTCTTGTTAGGTATCAGCAATTTTATAAAAGGTGGGAGAAGAACTCCAAAGAAGAGTCATTTTAGAATTAAAGGCTAAACACATTTATAGTATTTCAGGATCAAAGAAACATAGGAACACAGAAAATAGGAGTAAGGCATTCAACCTTTGAAGCCTGTTGTACCATTCGTTATGATCATGGCTAATGTCCAACGCAGTACTCTGTTCTCACTTTCTCCCCAGATCCTTTGGTTCCTTTAGCCCTAAGAACTATATGTAGTGTTGTCATAACATTGTGGAGGTGCACAGAAGTAAGCCCTTTGGGAGATCAATGGGGATGGTCATTTGGAGCTAGGCATCACTTTGCTGTAGGAGTGAAATTAGGAGGTGGTCTCAACCTCTTGTGCAGGTTAATAACAAGAGCTGTGATCCTCCTCTTCCACAAACAGAGCTAGAAAGGCAGTTATCCCTGTTCCATCCAATAGTCCACAGCTCCCTTCTCTTGTTGGATCACCCACAGATAAAGTCTCAGGCATGCAACCTTGTGAACATATTTAAACTATTGTTCTGCCACTCGAGATTGAGTTGATCACCAGGCCTGTTTAGTCTGGAAGTATGTAAGACTGGTTGTAAGATACAAAGAATAAAAAAAAACGTTTTTAGCACCCCATCTGACCCAAACCAACCCATGTTATAAGTTAATGTCACCTCCACTATGATATGCAGAAGTTTTTTTCATTTCTTGCAAATGAATTTTGGATCATTTGAGAATGTTCAGCTTCGTATATTTAGTAAAAAATTGAAATGGCAAAACGAGGGATGAGTAAAAACATAGTGTTATAATTAAAAGGTGACAAAATAGTTAGAAAGTACTCTTCAGATTGGTATGAAGTGGAAGTATTCTCACTTACATTGAAAGTGGCTGTAACAACTGTACTATTCTTTACTGTTGACATTCTTGAGCCAATGTTAGATTGCCCAGAATAAATTGTCCCAGAATATATTTATGGGATGTGGGCATTGCTAGCAAGATCAGTATTTATGGCTCATTCTAATTATCCTTGAAAAAGAAATAATGAACAGCTTTGTTCAATGACTACAATCTGGTCAGTCAGCCACACTTATGTTAGGCAAGGAGTTCCAGTGACAATGGCGGAACAGAGGTATGGTTCCAAGGGGGATAGTGTGTAACTTGATGGAGAAAGTGTGATTGATGGCTTTCCCATGTGCCTGTTGACCTCATCCTTCCAGCTGGCAGATTTGGTTCACCAAAAAAAAACCTTGATGCGTTGCTGCAATGCATCTAATGGATGATACAAACTGTTACCATGATAAGTTGATGGTGAAAGGAATAAATGTTTAAGATGATCAGTGAGGTGCCAATCAATTGGGTTGCTACGTCTTGGAAAATGTTGATTTTCTGAAGCTTTATTGGTGCTGCAGTAATGCAGATGAAAGGGAGCATTTCATCACATTCCTGACTTGTAAATGGTGGAAAGACTTGGAATCAAGGGTTGATTTGCTCACCACAGAATACCCAGCCTCTGACATGCTCCTGTAGTCACAATATTCCTGTGCCTGGCCCAATAAAGATCCTGGCTAGTGGGGACCCCAGAATGTTGACGAGGTAAATATGCTATAGACTTCAATGATTAGATTCACTCTTGTTGGTATAGTCCTATAAATGTATATCATGGCTGTTTTTTGTCACTTAACACAAGTCCAAATGCTATTCAGGTGTTACCAAGGCAGGCATAGACTGCTTCATTACCTGAAGGGTTGGGAATGGAACTAAACATTAGATGATCAAACGTCTCTGCTTCTGACCTTTTGATGGAGGAAAGACCATTGATAAAACAGTAGAAACTAGCCTGCGAGACTGTCCTGAGTAGTCCCTGTGATGATGTACTTGAGATGATGTGACTGCCCCCCCCCCCCAAAAAACCATCTTCGCATGTACGAGGTATGACTCAAGAGTTTTCATCTTATTGCCATTGAGTTCAGTTTTTCTTGGGATCCTTGCTTGATGGCACACTTGGTCAAATACTGCCTTAATGTCAAGAGCAGACATTGCTATTCACCTTCGGAATTCAGCTTTTTGTCCATGTTTGGATCAAACCTCTAATTAGGCCTGGGACTGACTGATTCTGGCAGAAAGCAAATGGAGCAGGTTATTGGTGAGCAGTGCTGATTGATAGCATTGCTGATAATCCCTTATCTCACTTCGCTGATGATTCAGCTTGGATGGTTGGAGTTGGAATTGGCCAGATAAAACGGTTTCTGCTCTTTGTGGAGACAGCGGTTTTCCACTTTGAGTCGGTACTGCAAATAAGGATCAACCATAGGATGTAATAAATAATTTAGATTTTTTCTGGCCCAGTTCCCCAACATTGGTGTGATTAACATGAAAGAATCTGGAATTTTATACGCTGGTTAGGCCCAAAGCATTCATGGCGGCACAGTGACACAGTGGTGGGTGGCATGGTGGCACAGTGGTGGGCAGCACAGTGGCACAGTGATTTGCACTGCTGCCTCACAGCGCCAGAGATCCGGATTCAATTCCTGCCTCAGGTGACTCTCTGTGTGGAGTTAGCACATTCTCCCCGTGCCTGTGTTGGTTTCCTCCGGGTGCTCCGGTTTCCTCCCACAGTCCAAAGATGTAAAAGTTTGGTGAATTGGCCATGTTAAACTGCCCGTAGTGTGAGGTAAATGTAGGGGAATGGGTCTAGGTGGGTTGTGCTTCGGCAGGTCTGTTCCCACACTGTAAGTAATCTAATCTAATCATTTAAGGCAATTTGAGAAACGTCATGCTGGGTGCAAGTGCAGTCCACTGTCCACATTCTTAGGATGTCTCAACATTCAGAGTTTTCATTCAAAACAATAGTTTGCAGCTGTTTGAGTAGGTTCCAAATAGTAATTTAATATTAACAAAGAACTGTGAAAGGTTTGATTGATCCTTCCTCTGATTAAAATATATCAAAAAGTTCATTAGTGGTCCAAGCTAACAAAAAAATTGGTATTGTATCATTTTTAAATGCAATTCGTAATTTAAGAAATAGGTCATTCACAGGCCATGGATTGGTATGTGATACATGAAAAAATCCAAACTTTTTGTGATCAATCCATATTTTTGTTGTATTAAATAAATTACACCAAGTTGACATCAGGGAATTTTATTAAAATATGTTTTTATATCCTGTGAAACAGTTTGGATTCATGGCAGAGTTTGCAGTTCACAGTATGTATCTGAATCTCAGTAAAATCTTCAGTGTGAATGGACAATGGGCGGTTGTGTCTGGAAGGGTAGCAATTTTGCATACAAGCACAAATTGACATGCAATTTTTGCCCAGGTGCCAACAGCTCCTCAAAGCAGAATCTCTCCCCCTTAATTTCCATGAGCCTTGAGATATAAATGATAAGAAATGCTTTTTCTTTATACCAACTGAAACATGCATGTTGCATGTGAATTATCTTCCAGAAACTCACTAAATTCTGGATCAGATTTCATTATTACCTTGAGTACATAATTTATTTGAAATGTTCTAAATTTCTCCAACATAAAATGAGTGAAGGTTTAGTTTCTGATATCTGAGGTTTGTTGTTTTGAAATTAAATTATGATTATTTGTTACACTCAGTGGACGTCAGTTGTGTGGGCTTCCACAACAGAGACTTGAACATCTAACCTGAAATGTGACTGCAGGAATGAGTTGTATTATTTTGTTCAAATGCGGTCTGTGAGGCAAAATCTTTAATCAATTCATCTCCTATCAGTTTGGTTTGATGTAAATGATCCTTTGGCATTAATTGAGGAAGTGTCCTGTTAGTATTTAGTCTTCAGTCAACAACACAAAAGGAAAGTGGATTAGCTTTGTTTGTGAAACGTTGCTGTATGCAAATTGGCTTCCACTTTCACCCTACAACAATGAATACAATTCGGATGTAGTTCATTGGGTTCAGTGAAATCTTGAAAGATGTTAAATTAATGTTAGTTTTTTATCTACATTGCTGCAAAGAGGCAGTGACAATTGGAACGTTTGAATTTTTTTTACCCGTGACAGACAGAGAGATAATGTTCTAGTGGTATTATTGCCAAACTATTCACCTAGAAACTTGACTGTGTTTTCTGGGGCTGAGAGTGAGGTGCTAGAAAAGCACAGCAGGTCAGGCAGCATCTGAGGAGCAGGAGAGTCAACATTTTGGAATTCCTGATGAAGAGCCTTTGCCCGAAACAGTGATTCTCCATGTCCTCGGATGCTGCCTGACCTGCTGTGCTTTTCCAGCACTGCACTTTCGATTCTAATCTCCAGCATCTGCAGTCCTCACTTTCACCTATGTTTTCTGAGGGCCTGGGTTCAAATCCTGCCACAGTACATGGTGGTATTTGAATTCAATAAAGATCTGGAATTAAGAGTCTAATGATGACCATAAATTCATTATCAATTGTCAAAAAGCCCATCTGGTTCACTGATGTCCTTTATGGAAGGAAATCTGCCATCCTTACCTGGTCTAGCCTACATGTGACTCCAGCAATGTGGTTGACTCTAAACTGCCCTCTGAATAATTAGAGATGAGCTCTAAATGCTGGCTTAGCCAGTGACACCCGCATCCCATGATTGAGTGAATAAAAAAAAGAGAAAAATATTATGTTAAAGTAATCAGAATATAAGGACATAAAGTGGGCTATTCAGCTTCTCAGGCTTGTTTTATTAGTCACTTTGATCTCTGCTAATGTGTATCTCAACTTTATATCCTATTTGCCACCCTTAGTGAACAAGAACTATCACAATCTTAGAAGCTTCAATTGATTTAACATTGATATTTAGATTTCTATTATCTCTTCTTGAAACTTTGCATTAATTGTAAGATTTTATGATCCCATGATCTTAACTGCTGACATCCAAGGTAATGAACTGGCTTGTATTCAGGATTGGCTAACAGACAGAAAACAGAAGAGGAATAAATAGATCATTGTCACATTGGCAGACTGCGACTGGTAGAGGACTGCAAGGATCTGGAGATCCTTTGTTCATAATATGTTTCAACGATTTAGATGTGATGACCAAATATAATATTTCCTAATTTACAGATGATACAAAACTAAACAGAAATATGCATTATGAGGACATTGTAGATTCTATTCAGAGGATTGGCATGAACATGGCATGAACAAGTGTAAAAATGCAAAGTTATTCATTTTGGTAGGAAGAGCATATATGCAGAATATTTCTACAGTGGTCGGAGGTTGTAATCTGTAAATATACAAAGGGACTTAGGTGTTGACAATTAGTCACTGAAGGCTAACATGCAGGGGAAGTAAAGCATTAAGGAGGCTTATGCAATTTTAGCCCTTATTATAAGAGGATTTGGAGATAAGAATAGTGGGGTCTGGCTATGATTGTAAAGGAGCTTGCTTAGGTAGAACCTGGAATAATGTATGCAGTATTGGGCTCATTATCTCAGAAAGATATTATTGCTATAGATAGAATGCAATGAAGGCTCATCAGAATTGTTCCCAGGATGGTGGAACTATGCTGTGAAGAGTAATTGGCAAAAATGGGCCTGTGTTCTCCAGAATTGCATAAAATGAAAGGTGATCTCACTGAAACCTACAAAATATTTAAAAAGGGTACCCTTTGAATGGGTAGCCTAGAAGCAACAGTACAACTTAAAAATAAGGGGAATGCTAATTAGGACTGTGGTGAGGAGAATTTCTTTTTTACTCAGAGGATAATGAATCTTTGAAATTCTGATATCTGTACATTACAAGAAATATTATTTGTTACAAATAAACAGATTCTAGCTACAGGTAAACAACTATGACCTGCCAACATATAATTCTGATAGTTAAAACTTTAACCCACTATAAAACTTCCCCTTCACAGTTATACAGGCACAAAAAAAATTGGTGTAATGGATGGAGAGAAAAACTGGGACAGTTTTTCAATGGTAACTGTCCACAGAGTTCAGTGAAATGGTAGTTTTAAAAGACTAGGACTTGCTGCTCTTTGATTGCTTTTCTTCACATATTTTCCCTGGCTTATCGGACTCACAAATTGACTGTTTTGTAACTTAAGAAGTCTCTGACTTATTTGTTAAATTCAACATCTTAACAGTAATTGGTGAGGAAATAAACTGGCTTTCTTCTTTTGGTTTTAAGCTTATTTTTAACTGCAGAGAAAAGGATGGCACTACCACCTTCTAAATGTCTGAAGGCTTCTGGCTGTCTTGATCCCAAGTTCTTTAATTATGTAAGAACCAATCATATAGTTGTTGGGAGGCAAAAGGCCTTTGCCATCAACATTTGTTCACAACTGCACAGACGATTCAGCGATTTATTGCCAACCAAATCTCCCTTTATACATACCCCTTGGCTCCAGTTCGTCTGCAATTACATCCCCTCGTGGTTGAACAAACAGCAATGTCAACAGCTTGCAATATGTGTTGGTAGCTTACTTTAAATAAATGGAACGATTCCTTTCTGAATCCTTGATTTTTAAAACAGTCCTTTTCATTTTACAACCTGAAATCAAAACACATAAAACGTAAAAGTTATGGTCTTCACATTATCAGTGATGTAAATCGTTATGGGGATGGCATAAATAAATCACATTGTAGTGTTCAATCGGCCATGACTATATTTACTGGCAGACCAGGCTTGATGAGCTTAATGAATTATTCTTGTGTAGAGGAAATAATTTCTCCATATCTATCCTGTTCAATCCTTTCAATATTTTGAAAACTTCAATCTCATCATCACTCGGCTTTCTATACCCACAAAATAACCTGTAATGTAAACATCAGAGCACTTTACCAGACTAAACATGGTGAAATTTGAGTAATTTTGGGTGTAGATCATTCTTAGATAATTTGCAAAAATGTATTTTACTGGTTACGTTATGTTACCAACTGGTTTTGTGATGTTTTGTGATGTTTCTCTCTCTCTTATGTTTTGAGACATACTCCAAGAGGACAACTCTTTCACTCAGCTCTTGGTGTTCCATTGCAGCGAGGTCTCATGGTTAAAAGTCATTTAAAAAGCACGAAGTAAGGCATACATATGAATTAAAATAAATTACAATAAATTGTACTGATCAAGTCAGTAATATATCTTAATTCTAAAGGCATAATTACATATAATTACATACATAATTACAACACAGTGTACTTAGTACATCATTACTATCTTTGCAACCTGTGTCATCTCAGTATCTGAAATTCTAACGAGCATGCCACATCCACTATGTTTAGATCTTAATCATGAGAAATAGTTTAAAGAATATCTTAAATTAGAATTTTGCATTGCTTTATATGCTAATGTACCAGTGCAGGTGGTGAGCAGCATGGCATTTATAGAACGTATACTGATGGGAGCAAACTCATAGTATTGTACACAGAGGTACACAGTGTTAGATAACACTTGAGACTCTTGGGCAAAGCCATTGGTATATGTGGTGGGACTAGCTAGGCAATGGTGCATCAGGTCTGTTGTAGTGTCACCACTCATTGACTGTTCTTTAGATATCACTTGTAGACGTTTGTGTCATGAGAAAGGCTTTTCTTATTTGTTGTTGGCTTCCCCACCTCAACCTCACTCTAGTGTAGGGTCAAATATTCCTTCCTGTCATGATGGCTTATGTGTAGCATGTCTGGAAAGACAGATACTTTGAATCCTTTGGACCTGTCAAAGCTCTCCACCGCTGTGTGGTTTTCCTCGAGATCAGTTTAAGTTTGCTTTAGAGATTGATTGCCATCATCAGTGAAGATTGCCATGGCAACTGGATCATTCCAGGATGTAGAAGGTGAATGACGTGGATTTTAGTCATTTCCATTATACACATGCTACAAACCTATCTGTGTACATGATGTGGTGTTCATGCGCTTCTGTTTTAACCCATAAACCCAGTTAAACTCTCCACTCTGTTGCACATCTCTAATCCCTGGCTGATAATCCTATGAGGTCGAGGTTGCATCATATTCTTAACTGCTCTGAGCCTGAGTTAACTGAAACAAATATGGAAGAAGTCAGAAAGGTTTATGTTCACTGATAATTGTATTAAGCTGATAGAACTATGATCCTCAGAAAGGTTTATGTTCACTGTGTTAAGTTGATAGAACTATGATCCTGCAACAGATACTTGTGATTATATTTTCGTTGGCTGTTCATGGACAAGGATGTCTGATTAATTGTGTACTCTGAGAACCTTTTGCAATGTATTTAAGATGCTTGAATATGCTGTTCACTGGATCTGCTATGAGAAAGAAAGTGTGGAGAGCCACAGATTATCGACTTAATGCCATGAAATGGCTAACTCCAAGAGCTGAATGCTATGATACTGGAGGATACCATTTTAAAAGTTTCCTCCTGTTGTTTAGGTACTGCTGCTTCTCAGGAACAATTACTCTGATCTGATACTAAAAAAAAGAGCTACCCTGCCTTTTTTTCCAAAATGTAAACCACCTCAATCAAAAACTGCACAGACCCCTCCCATACTCACAGCACATTGATACAGTCATTACTGCCATGACTAACTTGTTTGCATTGAAGAATCAGGTTATCTCATCGGTACAAACTGTTGATGTTTTATGCAGCTAGTGCACACTCAACAATTGGTTCGTGCTGAAACCTTTGTCTAGGTAGGCTGGCACGGTGGCTCAGTGGTTAGCATTGCTACCTCACAACACCAGAGACTCAGGTTCAATCCCAACCTCAGGCAGCTATCATTGTGTAATTTACACATTCTCCCTGTGTCTGTGTGGGTCATCTCTGGGTGCTTTGGCTTTGTCCTACAGTGCAAAGATGTGCAGGTTAGGTGGATTGGCCATGTTGAATTGTCCAGGTATGTGCTGGGTGGGTTAGCTATGGGGACATAAAGTTACAAAAGGTAGGGGAGTGGGATGCTCTTGGTAGAGTCAGTGTGGACTTGATTGGCTTACATGAGGGTGCCCTGTGAAAAACAAGAAGTGATGATTCATTGAACTAGAGCTGTCCTTTTTTTCAGAAACAGGATTTAAATCTGGAAGGATTTTGATGCACCATTCATATTCACATACATTATATGTAGTTGATCCTCTGATGTTTGGTTGAAACAAAAATGTATTTTTTTGTGTAAAGGTCAACTCCAGTTTATCAAGGAACAATGTCCCAAGGGCTGAATTTTAAGAAAAAGATTAGCTGTCAATTTTGAGGAGTTATGTGGAAGGTTTCTCTCTTTGAGCTGTCATGAGTTATCTCATGCAATTCTTCACTACTCACCTTATTATATATGCCCCACACCTCTGAACCAATGCACCTATGCTGTGTTGCATTTAGCAACATCAGACATGCTCACCGCTGCCAGGATTCCTACTACTGTTGCAGTACTTAAAACATAGCTATGCACCAGGTCAATTTTCCACCCACAAATAGCACTTCATGTAGTGGGAGGCACATCAAGTACATAAGGGCACATAGCTGGCACGGATGACACTTCATAGCAAATAGAAGCATGCATTCATAAATATTTGGCACTTTACATAATTGCCTGTCTGATTGATTGTCATTGTAACTGCAGTTACAAGAGTCAAGCTGTGCAGTCCACCTATCCTTAATACCATATGTTAGAACTCTGCCTCAGAGAGTGTTCCTTCCCTAATGCTCAGCATGATCTCTTAATTGTTCAGGACAAACGTAATCTAGCCCCTGAACAACATAGAAGATCAGTCCTGCCTGATGAGCAACAAAACCCTTGGCTGTGCTTTGTGCAGGTCCCATCTGACTGATCATGAATCTGCTGACTGGTTGCACTGGATCTGCAGGACCGACTGTGGCACCATTGCTTGTACTGTGATGATATGGAACCCTGAACCTGACCCTCCCAAGTGCTTATTGACCATTTCCAAGCCTTAGGATTGATATTGGACAATGCCTTTGACATACTTTGCCAAGTACTCACATTGATTTGAGTAATACTCCTCAAGTCCAAGAGATAGCCATTTGGTTGGAGCACATGCAGTGTGTTCACCAGGTATGATGCTGACACTTGCTGTGAGTATGAGATCAATATAGTGCAGTTCACACAGCAATATGTTCACCCCTGGACTGATCATTACTGACAAGCTGCCTAGTTTTGAGTCAGAGAATCACAGAATCCCCACAGTACAAAAAGAGGCCATTTGGCCCATCAGACATCAGGTCTGCACTAACCGCCTGAAGATCTTCCCACCCACATGCAGCTCCCCCTCCCCACCCCCCACCTTGTCTCATAACCCTGCATTTCCCATGGTTAATTCACATCACCTGCACATCCTGTTCATTATGGGGCAATTTAGCATCGCCAATAAACCCAACTGTACATCTTTGGACTGTGGGAGGGAACCAGAGGAAACCTATACAGAACTGGGGAGTACATGTGGATTTCACACAGACAGTTGCTCAGTGCTGGAATTGAACCCAAATCCCTGGTGCTGTGAGGCAGCAGTGCTAACCACTGATCCCCTGTGTCTGTGTGAAAAGGCAAGGCAAGACAGAAGTATGGTAAACCTGCAAATTCTGAATGATGGGGCAACATGTGAAAAGGCAAGGCATAATGGAGATGATGTGAAGACCTAAGCCCACTCACAGGGAGTGAGCCCTAAGAGAGCAGTTGATGAGCCCTGAAATGCACACTGCTCCAATCTATGAAATGGATTCCGTGTGCTAAGTATTCCTGTGTTCCTGTGTGCTAAGTAGTCTGGTAGCAACATTACAATACAAGGTGCTGGTGCATTTCAAAATGCAGCATTGAAGTGAAGAATTCTATTCTGAGTGAGTTGGTGATGTGCCATGATGGTCCGGTGAGGCTGGTGTATATCCAATGCCAACATCCGGAGATGAGGAAGAGGAGGTCACCAACAACAGGGATGTGCTCTGATGTGTTGATGAATGCTCTCAGAAGTCGCACGTCACCAGGCTATAGTCCAACAGATTTTTTTGAAATCACAAGCTTCTCATTTGAAATCACTTCACCTGTTGAAAGAGCAGTGCTCTGAAAGCTTGTGATTTCAAGTAAACCTGTTGGATTGTAACTTGGTGTCATTTGAATTCTGACTTTGTTGACCCCATTCCAACAACTGGCACCTCCACTTGATGAATACTGGCCAAGATGGAGGCTGGGGCAAGCCAGCAGTGAGCTGGAGTTACCAGGTACTCAATCTGACTTTCATGCTGGGAATTGTTGTGAACCAGTTTTTCTGCACTGTGGGGAAAGAATAGCAAACTACGTGTGACTAAAATGATAATAGTTAGTAATGCGATGTTACTGTAATTCTCATTTTGCTAGTCAAGGGCAATCAATGATGGGTGAGGATTGAGGTAGAGATATCAGAAGGAGAATTTGCTATCCTTTGATTGGGAGCTTGGCAGAAACCTCCTGCAATGTCTTCTGGGGAGAACTGGGTAGGACTTTCTGCAATTCAGAGAGATAGAGAAAGAATCACAAAATCATAAGCCCAACAGTGAGAACGGCCTCAGGGCATGAACTCTGAAACACCAACCACATACAGCTACATCACCCTCAAAATACACAGTTACACTGTGTCCTATCAGTCACAGTCTGATGCTTGGGTCGATTCACAGACTGAGGGAGGAGGATCTGTCTTAATGCATCCTTTGATAGAATGACAGAATGGTGTCTGGAGTAACCCACACATTGACAGGCTGAGGAAGAGGGGTCTGGGGTAACAGATTGAGGGTGAGGGGCTTGATGAAATTCATCCACTGACACATCATTCATCAGGAATGACCAACCTCTTACAAATCCATGCTGGCCAACTGAAAACTTTCAAGGTTCTTTCCTTAACTATGCAATGTTCTTACCTGTAAAATCCCGTGATGGAAACCATCTGGTCCTGGGGATTTGTGATCTTTTTGCATCACCACTTGGTTTGCTGGCTGTGCTAAGGTCAAGACCACCACCAGGTGGAGCACTTCAGGCCCATGTGCAGAATTAGAGCATCGCAGGACTCAGTAACTGAAAAGTGATGGTGAAGCAGCTGTCTGTAATAAAGATGGTGGCGCCCAAATATTCACAGGGCAGAAACTTTAGAGCATCCCAGGCACCGTTGAATAATCTGAACATGTGGGTTTTAATCCTCTGGATCGTGAAATTACAGCCTGCTAGCTACCCCATAGTTAATATTATATCATATGGATGTATATGTGATTGTTTCAGAAAATAACATTTTGGAATTTGACTGTTAGGATGAGTTAATGATGACTATCACACCTTACACTCACAGGATGGTCAAAGAATGACAAAATTAAACTTGGATCTTTCTCAATCAGCAATGTCACCGTGCCTCTGTAGATGGCCAATTTAATTTGGGTTAAATCAAATTGAAAAGCCTCTACCTTCTCGCGAAATGGATACTGAGGTTGCGGTAGGTTAATTTGTGACTATGATGCCTGCATCTATATTTAAAGCTGACTTATTTTCATTTAGGTCCCCAAGTTTCCTGTTTGATAATGAATATCAATTCTGAATCTCATCTCATTCTGGGTCGTATATGACATCTTCCATGCAGTAACAGGAGATGTTGGCAACTGAAATCCATAACACAGGAGATTGACATCATTTGTGCTTTCGTATGCATGTGCAAATGGCTCCCAGTGTCCATATTTAGTAATGAGCACATTGGGAACACACATCCTGTTCTTCTTCACTAATATTTTGTTTATATTAATTTTGGTGAATCCCTTCCCTGAGTAAAATATTTGTTTCCTTGGGGTATCTAGCTTACTGACCTCTCCCTCTTCTGTATAAGCGCTGCTACAAAATAATCACTCACCATGTCTGCATTTCCTTACTTTCATGGACAATTGCAATAATACCTTTCTAATGGACCAACATTACTTCCAATGACCTTATTTTTCCTGATATAGTTGCAACTTAATTGTATAGTTTTTGATATTACAGTCGTCCCCCATATCTGCGGGGATACATTCCAAGTCCTAGCGTGGAAGCTCACGACCACAGATAGGACCAAACCTATTCATTTAAATGGGAAATTTACCTTCCCACCAGCCCCCTCGTCCTGGTTCTGGAATGTTCCCTGTAATATGTTCGGGCCGTGGTAAACTGCAGAAAACTGAAACCATGGTAACAGGACCTGTGGATATGGGGGGTTGCCCTGTACTTTTAAGTTTTTTTGGCAAGTGGATTGAATCCTCAGGGATAAACTGGTTCTGCAAGGCATTAAATTCTTTCCTGAATATCTCTATCTTCATCTTTTGTCCTTCTATCTGTTAACAGATTTTTTTAGTTTACCATAACAGTCTCTGAATCACCTCATTGCAGCCAGCCTTACCTCAAATTAAATTTTATTGGCTATTTTGCATTTCTCCCTTTTAACATGGCATTCAGTTCAGTCATATTCTGATTTCTATTGCACAAATGATCACAAACTGTTCGGCTGTTAATTAAATCTGGCTCATTACTCATTAGTAAATCTAATCTATTCTGCCACGTTGTTGGTTCAAGGTCATATTGCAGCAGAAAACTATCCCAAACACTGGGGAATTCAGCGCCTTTCTGATATATGTTAGTCTGCTTATTTCACAAAACATGGAAGTTAAAAATTTCCCATTTTAAACACACTTTACTTTACATGCTTGCCTCATCTTTGTACTTCTACAATTTAACACTTCACAACTGCTCTTGATGGCCTATATACCACTTTTCTGCAAATAATTAGTCCTTAATTCTACTCATAAAGTCATTATTTCCTGCTAATGCGTTTTTATATCCTCTTTTATCATGAGGTGGTTGCATTCATTATCACTAGGACTGCTCTCTCTTTAACCATTTCCCCTTTCTTTCTGTAGCCCTTATAACCTAACATATTTAGTTTCTTGTTCTGGCCATCTTCTGAAAATAACTTCTTAATGGCTACTATTTAAATTGAATTTACATCTTCAATCCTCTTACTTTGTTCTTTACACTCCATGCTTTTATAAAGCATGTGCTTACTTGAGTAAATGCACCTTGTTCTGTTTTATCACTTCACAGCTTGTAATATTTTTGCTGTATCTGTCCTGTCAGAAGGATAATTTCTGAGTATCTCTCCAATCTCTTTCTTAATGTTTATTTCAGAGGCTTTTCCATATCAGTCCTACCCGTCCCCATTTATGTCTTTAAAATCCTTGTGATTGCCTTTTTGCAATAATCTTAGTCCCAGCTCCATTTATGTGGAACTCATTTGGATTGTAGACTTCTTTTCTGACCCAGTCCTGGTGTCAGTGTCAGACGAAATGGAATGTCTTTCCCAGATGAGTCTTTTCAGTATATTCACCTCCCGAAATGGCTTATCTTTGTGCCAAATTGCACATGGTTCAGATTCCCAAGGCTTTGCCCTTTAGTCAGGTTTTAGTTCCTGCCACTTACCAACAGGACCCTTTCCAATATTAACAGCCCAAGAGATATCAGATTAATTGGATCCTTACTCTCCCTCTCCAGTATCCTTCTAAGCTGCTTCAAGATGTCCCTCACCCTGGCACCAGGCAGGCAACATTTGCATGGGATGTTGGGTTACTTTGTATCCACCCGATAACCTTCTGATGAGATTTGATCTACAGAAAGATCCTTACCTACCCCAATGTCCCTCTACAAAGCTTTCCTTCAGCTATCAAGTCATGTCACCATGGTCTTACCAGACTGCAGGGTTGCTCTCTCATTAAAGAGAGAGAGAGAAACGGTTGGTGGTGATTTAACTTGAGGACCACCATACCTCAAACAAGGGGAGAGGGGATGAATAGGAGAGTTTTTCATGGTAACCTCAATCTATGTGGGGATTGACCCCATGCTGTCAGTATCACACTGCTTTGCAAACCAGCCATCTAGCCAACTGAGCTAAACCAATCCCCACCCTTTAATAATAAAAGACGACAAGAACAGTGCTCCCCGTTCAAGTGATGCAATATAGCAAAGGATTCTTTTATTATAGAAAGTAACAAGTTAAATCAGGCAGATTCAGTAAATGAATATCAGTTTCCCTGTTTTCACTCTGCCTATGCCAGGGAGCAGTGAGGACCAATACACGGTATGGTTTCACAAGGAAGAGCAGTTTTCCAGTACTTGGTCCTTGCTATTCCTCTCCATGTGTTAGTTTGAATGCTGAGTGCTGTCAAACAGGCTCAGTATTCTTGTCACACAATGTTTTGAGCATGGATCATCGGAGAGGGCTGAGAATCAGGAACTTGCCTGACTTCACCCAGCCTGGATTTGTGGGCAGGGCCATGCAGTACAACAGAATGTGACTGAAGCTTGTTCAGCATTCATCAGAAGAAAAAGTTGTGGAGCTTATTTGGCAGGTTATAAAACATGGATGTAGTTTGGTCTGCAAAAATCCAAACAAGCTATCATAAATGAACTAAGTGCAAGAAGTTGATGACAACATAAGATGTGATTATACAGTGTTCTCCCCCAAAATCAGAATACACTTGCAAGTAATTGCTTCACTCAAATTGTCAACAGAATGTTTCATACCAGCAAAATAACCATTGAGACATCATGCTTTAGTTATATCCCTCTCCCTGTCTGTCAATATTGGTCTTCCTTTAAAAATGTTTTGTCAGTGCATTTCACACGTTGTTCACTGAGGCACGTCACGTGTTTTAGTTCCCATCCTCTTCCTGTCAGTGTCTCTCAGTCATATTGAACAACTGTCTACTTCCTACATAATTGAGAAGAAAATCTTATTAGCATTGCTGGAGGAAAGGAAAGACCCAGTATTCACCTCACTAGGATTAAACATACTCCTGAAGTGCCATATACACCATTCAGATTGTAATGCTAAATTGCCAGCTGTCTGAACAGAGTGAAACTCAGTGATCAAAGGTGTGATATACTGCAGTAGGTTAACAAAAAAAAAAGCTATGCACAAGAAGTTGATTGAACCTTTGTGTCAGAGCAAAGCCAAATGTTACAGTATTCTTGTTCTGTTACTGAATCAAGTAGTGGTGAAGTTCAAATCGTCCAACTACAATCAAAAAAACATTACATTTAAAAGTGGGAGGAAGGAAAATAGTTGGCTCAAAAAGGACACAATTCCATGACTTTTCAACACTATTCAATTGCTCACTATTGCATTGTGTTTATAGATCAGTCTAATAGTTCTGTCGTGATCTGCATTCAATTGCTATGGTTCTAGATTTGATGTACAGATAGTTCTTTTTGTAGCTAATGTGTGCACCAATTGTATTAATCATTTGTTGCTACTGTTTAAAGTCTAACAGTACTTCTTTACCTATGTGAAAAGAAAAACGATATTGTGAACGGTGCTATGGTTTTACTTGTTTAAACATGTGCCGTACTTCTGTCATAAAATTACACTTTGTTTTATCTTCAATTTGCCACAATTCAGGATTACACATAATGATATGTGCTCACCAATATAAGATTAGATTCCCTACAGTATGGAAACAGCCCCTTTGGATGGAAATGTCCACACCAACCCTCTGAAGTGTAACCCACCCCTGATTAATGCACCAAACACTATGGGCAACTTAGCCTAACCAATTCACCTGACCTGCACATCTTTGGCAGATTTGCATTTATCTAGCACCTTTCATGGCGAAGAGATATCTCAAGGTGGTTTGCAACCAATTAAGCATACTGAACAAAAAGAGGAAGATAGAGAACATATGACATGGGACGCCAGTCTCATCCAGGAATGAGAAAAAAACAGATACCTTTGGTCTCAGGGAAATCCTTTCATGGGTGTGCTCAGATCAACAGGCCATAGTTTGAGCCCTGGCTCAGTCAATCAAGTCTTACCTTAGAGTTGGAAAACTGTGCCTTTCAGTTCCATTCCAAACTTTGCTCATAGAAATGAAGACAGACTCACCAGTGTGGTACTGATGCAGTGCTCCTCCCTCAGGAGCAGGTGCTGCCTTTCTAATAAAATGGTAAACCAAGAACATGTCTGCTTTCTCAGTTGAATTTGTAATGTTGTAGGGCAATATTTTGAAGAGGAGGAGGGGAGAAACCACCAGTGTCCTGGCCAATCACTCACTTAACAACCCAAAACAGAATATCTGGTTATTGTCAAATTGCTAAGTTTGCTATTGAACAATTGACTGTTGCAGTTCCTGCAATACAGGTGTTTACACTTAAAAGATACCTAATTGCTGCAAAGCGCTTTGAAATCTCTAATGTTCCTGGGAGGTGCGATATGAAAGTGAATCTTTGTTCTTCTAGTTCGACACCCAGTAAGATATTTAAACACATTTTCGAGTAATGGTCCAAAAGTGGAATAGCTTTTATAAGACTTTCTATTATCTTATTCAGAACATTTTCTTTCTTTAATTTGATTTGAAAAGCGTGTGGGATATACAGCTGACCTTTTAAAAATAAAAATTGTTGACATCCACAGATCCTATATTCTGTTAAAAGAAGGACAGCAATTGTCAAAGGAGCAGATAATGATCTTCCCACTTATTTAGTGGCAGTGTGAATATTGTTAACTGACACTCAAAATTCCCACAGGATATTGCTTGCCAAACAAGCCTCTCTCTTGAATTGTTTATAACTGCAATTAGAGAATGCTGATGCTCTTGGGAAGTATGCAATAGAATCCAGGTCACCGAGCTCGTCATTGAAGAGTCTAAGAATCCTGGCTATGGACAGCCAATTACACTGCACAGGCGTAGCTGCAGAAGAAGTACACGTAGGCCGGCAGTCCTGATCTCACTTTCCTCCCTCCAAGCATGAAAAGGCAGATGTTTCCCAGATCGCCTGAGACAAGTAATTGTAGAAATATTGAATTTTGTTTTTGGTGAATTGGCTCAAGCTGTTCCTGAGCTCTTTTCCTCATGTACTCATGCACAGAAAACTTAGAGCAAGTCAATATTGTTGTAATGTTGCCAAGAAAGGTTAGAACTCAGGAGACACAGGTGGGATCATCTGCTTCCAGGGCTGGCGAGCTTGGAGATGGGTAGGTCATTTAATTAGACAGGAATATGGCACACTCAAAATCTGCCACTTTCTCACTTCTACCAGAATTAAAGCCTAGGCACAGAGGCCCATGGTCAACCTTCCAGCCTGGCTGCCCACTGAAGTCAACACTGGGCAACTATGACTTCTAAAGTGTTTCAGCCTGCTACCACTAGGATAAATCCAGCTGCAGGTGAATCTAGCACCATACTATAGGTGCAAAGGGAGGGCATCCCTTGATCTAAGGCAGTCAGTGCTGATTGGGGGACTGAATGTCAAGAGGAGGCTTTATCCTCAGAACAAACTCCAACTTGACCCTTGGTTCTGACTTTTCTGACCCCTTCCCCTGTAGACCCAACCAGAAGGTCAACGGTTAACTTACAATTCTCGTTATTCATCCATGATTCTGGAATTAGGTACTCCTTTGGTAGCAGTTATAGCCTCCTCTATGTCATTTTGTGCACCACACTGCCAGCCTTCTGATTGGCAGGCAACTCTCGCTGATTGGACTTCATCTCCTGTGGTTTTAATTCCTGCTACAGGTCATCACTGCCTGGTTGGCGTGTGATTGGCTAGTCTTCCCTGGGAGAGAAAACACAGCTTCCACACAGGCTCTTCACTCAGTTGAGGATTACCCTGACACCTCAAAAACGTTTTGCTTGTTGTTCTTCAAATCAACCACTTTTACACAGTAAAGCAGCCTAAGGTGAAACAAACTGAAGTGTTGCCATTAAATGCTAGGACATGGTAAAGTTGAAAATTGTCTTCTTGAGGAATTTCACAACATTAGTTTCGGCTTGGATTTCATCAAAGTTCCAAGATTTAAAATTGGGTAGGGCTCAGTCTTCTGTCAGACTCATTCTGAAACTAATTACTTTTGGGATGAATAATACTGAGTTAGATTTATTTCCCTTCAAAGTATTCCTCGTTTTCCATAGAGAAGACTCTGGCTTTCAAACATTGCTTTCTTATCATGGTAATGTTGAATTGTCCATATGGAGCAATGTATCTGAAACATACACTAGCCAAGCCTACAGCAATGTTCAGTCATAGCAGCTGATCCCAGAATGTGACTCTTTCTTTAACTTCGTATTGTCATTTTTGAAAAAAATATGTTAACAGTTGTTGAAGGAAAAATGGTGACTTATGCCCATATTAAGATGCATGACTTAACAGAAAGGTAGGGCAATATTTACTCTGTTATGCAGCATTGGTACATAGGAATTTCCACAGAATTATCACTCTAGGAGAAATAATAGTACAATATCTGGCTCATCAAATCATGTCTGATTTGATGCTGCCCTCAACTTCAATTCCTGTCTGTTCCTCCATAACACTGGACTGCCTCAGTTGTCTAAAATAAGTCTGGTACATCCTGAACCCAGCCTCTCCTGTTTTCTGTGGAAGAGAGAAGAGATGGTGAGCAATAGATGACTTGAGCAGATGGTGGCATAGTTGTTGAAAATCTGCAACATTTTATTTTTCTTTTATATTTGTTTGTGGACCGAATTGGGTGCAATGGCTGTGGAAGGAGTTCTGCATTTGTGAAAACAAGTTACTGCAAGGCATTATGAGTTATATTTATACTGTTGCTTTGCAAAAAGTGGGGGAGCTGAAATATGAAATGAAAGCTAGGTATGTGTGCAGAGCGAGGTTTGGCTAGCCAGATTGCTGACTGGTTTGTGCAATTGTGACCAGTTTTGGATTAGCCTGATGACAACGCTCTGATTGCCGACTGGGCATCTGAACAGCTTGGCCATGTAGAAGGTAGGAGGTGGCCCCACGCGTAATGGTGGTATCTATGTCCACACTCTGACATGTCTTGTAGCGCCAACCGTGACAGGGTTGTATGGAGTTGTCCTGAGAGCCGGGCAGCTTGCTACAAACAATGATTTGTTTGAGGTTTGGCAGTTGTTTAAAGACAAGCAGTGGAGGAGTGGGGAAGGTTTTGGCAAGGTGCTCATCCTCATTGATAAAGTGTTGCAGGTCATAATGAACATGGCGTAGTTTTTTCAGCTCCTGGGAAGTACTGAACAACGAAGGGTACCCTGTCGGTTGCAGCACGTGTCTGTCTCCTGACTTTTTGTTGTCTGTCTGTATAGGTGTTTTGGGGTTTGAAGGGGTGTTTGAGTTTCATCTAGCAGACATACATATTAATAGCTCATAGTTTTGTTTACCTGTGTCTGGAATTTATTCATAGTACACGGTAGTTCTTGTTTAGCATTGGAGCCAGACCACAGTTTTCTGTCAAGCTGATACTATCAGATAGATAAACTGAGAACTTTGTGTGCTTTGGTTGAACAATTAAGTTTGTTGTGATTGAGGGAGTAGTGAGGCTTTAGAATGAGCTCACTTTCCTAAGAGGGTCTTAGCATGATAATGAGGTCAGCATTCGTATCTAATCAAGGCAATTGATAAAATTAAAATCAAATTAATAAATCTAGATTATAATGTTGGTAGTGGTGACTTTGAGAGCTATTATAAATTATTGCAAAATTCCATCTAATTCATGAATGTTTTTGAGGGAAAGAAATTTGCCATCCTTACTTGGTCTGTTCTATATGTGACTGTAGCCTCACAGCAATGTCATTCACTTTTAACACCTCGAAATCTGAAATGGCCTAGCAAGCTACTATGTTCAAAGTGAGTTAGAATGGGTAGCAAATGCTGGTCTCATCAGTAAAGCTTCAGTCGAATAAAAGAAATGTAAAAATTAAAGAGAATTCCAAAAATTAAAGAACTTCTGAAAAAAGAAATGTCTTCTCATCATTAACTGGGGACTCTTTATCTGTAAACTGTGCCACTGATGGAGTCCTCGATGATTTTTCATTATTTTCATTTTATTATTTTAGCAGTTTTGGTTTGGAGCTGTGAACTGCAAACAGTGAGCTAAAGATGATCTTTGAGTGGGTAAGACCTTATGTTAAAACACAAATAAGTGTTTGCTTATTTGTGAGACCAGACCTTGGAGCTAATTGTAGAGGTTGTTTCCTGATCAAAAGATTCTGCAGATGCCTTGGCACAGGCGAAGAAATAGATAGCAGAATTTGGTTGTACATGTGGGCAGTACCTGGGAATTGGTTCCAGCAAGTCTGGAAAGACCTTATGTTCATCAGATAGCAGATTTTACATGGCAACCGGGGTCTCATGGAAGAGTTAGTCTATCACACAGGGGCCAAAGTTGGAACCGGTTTTTAAATTGTTCTTTCTAGAAAAGAAGGAATCTGGCTGTTGAGGCTACATCATGAAGATTTGAAACTTCCCTGCCTAAAATCCCATGAGCAGCACTTGGGAAGTTCAGAAAATAGGAATTTAAGTTATAAGTATTACTACGTTATTTGAGTGAACTGAAAAAGTGACCCTGATCAACATGTTAGGAAAATCAACCTAGAAACAATCAGCTATGCCTATGGGAACAGCAAATCATGAAAACCATTTAAATAACGAGGCTACTTTTGTTATTTTCTTTACTTATTCCTTAACCGTTTGTCTGTCCATCTTTTGTGCAAATAGGGCTGAAAATAAATGGCTTGGGGTTTAAAGCTTAGACTAATTAGATTATTCTGTTGTTTAATTCTACTCTGGCAAATTTAATATCTTGTTAATAATTTGCTAGGTCTTTTGTTTAAGATTCAAATCAGTGTGTAGAAATGATTATTCACAGAGTTTCGGAATGGTTATTCAAAACTTTAGTTAGGAATCATTGGGATCAATTTTGAGTGTCTTTGAAGATTTTAATTTTACTATGTTGCGAATACAGAGGTAGAAGGATTGATTTCATTTGGCTGTCTGTCCCTGTGTTGTAACACCCGCTAATTTTATATTTCCCCTTATATCGGGCATTGTGACCACAGCCCTAATTGTGAGCCTCAACCCTCTTCGAATCTTATATGTTTTCACAACATCACCTCTCAATATTTTAAACTCTAATGATTATATGCCTACTGTGCTCAATATTTTTTCATAAGAATGTCTCAGGAATCAATCTGATAATCATTCTCTCAACTCCTCCTCTTGAATTGTGTTCCTTATTAAATAAGCGAGTCAAAATTGTACATCATACTCTCCATGGTATCTCTCAAATGCTCTGTGCAGTTGTAGCAAGACTTCCCTATTTCTATATTCAATTTTCACTGCAATCAAGTCCAACAACCCATTTGCCTTCCATATTGCATGCTGCAACTACTTGCTAACTATGAGACATGCTGACAAAGAAAAATGTTCCGAATCTAGCAAGCTCTACGATCAAGCCATTTTGGAATCAGATACCAAAAAGACTCATGGCTAGTTGCTGAGAGGAGAAGGCCAGCTCTGCTTGTACCATGTTATCCACCCTGTTTCATATTCAAATAACTCTGATAAATTAATCCAACATGATTTCTCTTTCACAGATTAATATTGACTCTACTTGATTATTGTATGATTTTTAAATACCTTGCTACTCCTTCCTAAATAGATTTCAGTATTTTCCCAAAGGCAGATGTTCGGCCAATCGGAATGTAGTTTCCTACTTTCTGTCTCCTCCTTTTCTGAAAGAGTGGTGTTGCATTTTCTTTATTTCCAAATTAGTGGGACTGTTTGAGAGTCTCAGGATTTTTGAAAGGTTACAACCAATATCTGGTGAAGGACTTCTGCCCAAAACGTTGACTGACCTGCTCCTCGGATGCTGCCTGACAGGCTGTGCATTTCCAGCACCACACTCTTCGACTTTGATCTCCAGCATCTACAGTCCTCACTTTCTCCAACCATTGCTTCTGCAGCCTCTTCTCTCAGGCTATCTGATGCAAACCATTTCGTTGAGGGGACGTGTCCGTTTTTAATCCCATTAGTAGTCCTAGTACATTATTTTGTGCAGTGCTTGTTTTAAGCTCTCCTATCTCCTTTGCCGCTTGATTTCCTGCTATTCTTTGAGGTTTTTCTTTAGGTGTCTTCTGCTGTGAAGACAGATGCAAACTATTTATTCAAAGCTTTTACCACTTCCCATTATTAGCTCTTGAATCTGCTCTTTTAAGGGACCAACACTTATTTTAGCTACTCTCTTTTCTTTTTATACACCTTCAAATGTTCTTATTTTCTGGCTTTATGTTTATTGTTAATTTACTTTCATGTTGTAATGAATTGTTCTTTATCCTATCTTCACCATAGACATCCAGTCCCTGTACACCTCCATCCCCCATCACGAAGGACTCAAAGCCCTCCGCTTCTTCCTTTTCCGCCGTACCAACCAGTACCCTCTCACTGACACCCTCCTTCGACTGACTGAACTGGTCCTCACTCTGAACAACTTCTCTTTCCAATCCTCCCACTTCCTCCAAACCAAAGGAGTAGCCATGGGCACCCGCATGGGCCCCAGCTATGCCTGCCTCTTTGTAGGATATGTGGCACCACCCCCCCACTTTTTCCTCCCCTACATCGATGATTGTATTGGCGCTGCCTCGTGCTCCCACGAGGAGGTTGAACAGTTCATTCACTTTACTAACACCTTCCACCCCGACCTCAAATTTACTTGGACTGTCTCAGACTCCTCGCTCCCCTTCCTAGACCTCTCCATTTCTATCTCGGGTGTCCGAATCAACACGGACATTTACTATCAACCGACCGACTCCCACAGCTACCTAGACTACACCTCCTCCCACCCTGCCCCCTGTGAAAACGCCATCCCATATTCCCAATTCCTTCATCTCTGCCGCATCTGCTCCCAGGAGGACCAGTTCCAATACCGAACAACCCAGATGGCCTCCTTCTTCAAAGACCGCAATTTCCCCTCAGACGTGGTTGACGATACTCTCCACCACATCTCCTCCACTTCCCGCTCCTCTGCCCTTGAGCCCCGCCCCTCCAATCACCACCAGGACAGAACCCCACTGGTCCTCACCTACCACCCCACCAACCTCCATATACATTGTATCATCCGTCGTCATTTCCGCCACCTCCAAACAGACCCCACCACCAGGGATATATTTTCCTCTCCTCCCCTATCAGTGTTCCGAAAAGACCACTCCCTCCATGACTCCCTCATCAGGTCCACACCCCCCACCAACCCAACCTCCACTCCCGGCACCTTTCCCTGCAACTGCAAGAAATGCAAAACTTGCGCCCACTCCTCCCCCCTTACTTCCCTCCAAGGCCCCAAGGGATCCTTCCATATCCGCCACAAATTCACCTGCACCTCCACACACATCATTTACTGCATCCGCTGCACGCAATGTGGCCTCCTCTATATTGGGGAGACAGGCCACCTACTTGCGGAACGTTTCAGAGAACACCTCTGGGACACCCTGACCAACCAACCCAACCACCCCGTGGTTCAACACTTCAATTCCCCCTCCCACTTCACCAAGGACATGCAGGTCCTTGGACTCCTCCATCGCCAGACCATAGCAACACGACGGCTGGAGGAAGAGTGCCTCATCTTCCGCCTAGGAACCCTCCAACCACAAGGGATGAATGCAGATTTCTCCAGTTTCCTCATTTCCCCTGCCCCCACCTTATCTCAGTCCCAACCCTCAAACTCAGCACCACCTTCCTAACCTGCAATCTTCTTCCTGACCTCTCCGCCCCCACCCCCACTCCGGCCTATCACCCTCACCTTATCACCCTCACCTTAACCTCCTTCCACCTATCACATTTCCAACACCCCTCCCCCAAGTCCCTCCTCCCTACCTTTTATCTTAGCCTGCTTGACACACTTTCCTCATTCCTGAAGAAGGGCTCATGCCCGAAACGTCGATTCTCCTGCTCCTTGGATGCTGCTTGACCTGCTGCGCTTTTCCAGCAACACATTTTCAGCTCTGATCTCCAGCATCTGCAGTCCTCATTTTCTCCTGTTCTTTATCCTAGCCATGTTTTGCTTGTTTCTGAAAATCATCCCAATCTTCTTCCCCATAATGAATCTTCATAGTCTATCACTATTTTCCTTGCAATTTAATTATATGCTTAACTGCCTCAGTTAGCAATGAATGGTGCATATTTCTTCTAGTCTTTCTTTCTCAATAGAATATATTTTGTGGGGAGTAATGAAATATTTCACTAAACATCTACCAGTAATTAATAACTTACCTTCTAATTTATTTTCCCAATTGATTTTAGCTAAATCTCTTTTCACACTTGTGTAATTTATTTTATTTGAGTTCAATAATACTAGTTTCAGACACAAAGACAAAGATAAACTCAGTGGGATTTGCAGTTTGTGTGGAGAGAGAAACCGAGTTAACGTTTAGAGTTGGCATGACTTGTATTTAGAATTCCAGTTGCAGTTGTAGTAGGTTGTTTCACTAGTTGAGCTATACATTGTATACAGGATTGGTATATCCCCAGTCCTAATATAAAGAGCTGCCCGATTCAGAAAAAAAAATAAAACTACCCAAGCAATCACTGATCTGCTTAACATTTTTTTTACTTTCTTAAACATTTTCTTGGAATGGACAGGTTCCATAGGCAGAAAGAGGTGAATCACCTCTTGACTTATTTGAAACAGTCTGCAAGTTCAAGGTGTGTCCTTCACAGGTATTACCATTGGTATATGAAATATGTTGCAATTGTCATGGGAACAATGCACTTGAAATCAAATCTCTCCATTCCTCAAGTCATCAAAAATGTGGAATATGACAAATTTGATCACTAGGATGATTAAGTTTATCTGTAAGCCCAATCTAAGATGAAAGAAACTCTCACCACGTTTCATCAGTGAATAAGGAAACAAAAATATTTTTTATAATTACAAGCTTGTCATGTAATTTGTGGGAAAAATTATATGTTGTGAATACGCAAACTTAAGCTATAATCCTTTCAGATCCAGATGTGCACACACTCATTCACAAAAAGGGTAGATGAGACAAATAGTTTTGTATGGAGACCATGAATTAAAGCATAGGCTAAAAAGGACAAAGTGTGTGGACAAAAAGTCCAAACCACAAAGGAAATGGACTGATTTTCTTTTCAGTATTTGGTGATGTCAACACTTAGTCAAGTTTGTGGTGATCACCAATTTGGTAGCTAGTCAGTTGGACCTGGATCTTGGTTGAGTTCGAAGTTTTCTTTCTTTTCAAAGCCTTTTAGTGCTGGTTTTCTTCCAGTCAAAGAGGGATAGAAAGCTTGGCTTCCTTAAGGCTTTTGTGGTCTGTATCCTCACTGCTGTCTCTCTTCAGTTCTGTCATAAACTGCAATGTACAATCAATCCACAAGCTGTTGATAGCAGTGCTTTTTTCAACCAAAGGCACGTGGTGCCAGTGTGTCTCACAAAAGTATCAAAATCTAGTTTCCCCAAAATGTCCATGTTCTTGTCTAATCAACAAGAGAACAGCACAAAGTTCTGCTTTTGCTTCAAGTTGTAATTAAAACCATCGAGTTCGAGTGTCGAAACTTCCATATTCCAATTGTTTATTCCCAAATAAATCGTATCTATGATGTACAAAACTTTGAATGCTCAACTATTATGTCAACTATTATTGTCAGATACCAAAAAAAAGGCCCTGAGATAACTATGTGCAGTAGGTTGTAGAGTATCCAATTCAGCCAGACCTTCACAAATGCTCATCAGGAATTTTAAGCAGAATTTGCATTCAGTTCATTCAAATTCCCATAATCTTTTGCACTGTTTAAAACAAAAAATGTATGACATTGGAACATCTTCCCCCTCTGCATACGGTGATCCAATGCACACTTAGAAAAACTAAACCTTGCAGATTTTTACCTGAACTTGAGAATGGATCATTTATAAATGTGAAACTATCTCCTGTTTAATCAATTGCTTGGCTTATTTTACAGCTCAGTTAGAGACAAAAAACTGCAGATGGTGGAATCCAAAATAGACAGGCAGGAGGCTGAAAGAACACAGCAAGCCAAGTAGCACCAGGAGGTGAAGTTGAAGTTTCGGGTGTAACCCTTCTTCAGGACTGCGGGTGGGTATAGGGGAAGATGCAGATAAAGAAGGTGGTGAGGGCAGGATAGTGGAGTGGGAATAGTGAAGACAGGTAGAGGGTACAACCTGGTAGGTCAATGTGAGTAATGAATCTGTTTATTGGCAGGGAGAAGTGGAAGGGGGGGGGGATGGGCTAGGAAGGGAGTCAGGGGATGGGAAGGAGGTTATTTGAAATTGGAGAACACAATGTTGAGTGCTCCGGGCTGTAGGCTGCCCATTCAGAAGCTGAGGTATTGTTCCTCCAATTTGCAGTGTGGTTCATTGTGGCAATGGAGTTGTTATGTTACAACTAGCTGGTACCTCTTGAGGCTTTTCTAATAGTTTGGGCCCTTCATCACTCAACATTCCCTTATACTTGCAACCTGAAACCTTGGTGATAATAACATATATGTAATCTTCATTGCCTCAATAATGTAGAAACTCTTTGTAAGATCTTTTTATAATCACTTCTCAATTCTTGACCTACCTTGTCACTAAAGCCTTCAATATTAAAACCAACAAGTCTAACTCTCACCATTACATACCTGGGACCTATTCTTACTTTCGTACCACATCCAGAAAAATCTAACCATGTAAAGGCTTTTGCCATGCATTTTTTGTTTTAAACAGTGCAAAAGATTATGTGAATTTGAATGAACTGAATGTAAATTGTGCTTAAAATTCCTGATCAGCATTTGTGAAGGTCTGGCTGAATTGCAGATACTCAACACCTGAATTCAGCAATTCAAGATTAAAATCCAAATGGATACAACCTACTACACATAGTTATCTCAGGGACTTTTGTTTGATTTCTGACAATGATAGCTGACATAATTTGGAGACATAAACAAATTACCCTTTAACTATACAGAAGCAAAATACAGTGGATGCTGGAAATCCGATATAAAAACAGAAAATGTTGGAAATACTCAGCAGGCTGGCAGCATTTCTCAAGAGAGAGAAGCAAGAGTGAACGTTTGACATTATTGACCTTTCATCAGAACTGGGAGAAGTGAGAGATGCAAAATAAAAACAAAGTGCTGGAGGAACTCAGCAGAGTTGGCAGCATTTGTGGAACGAGAAAGAGTGGTAGCGTTCTGAGTCCAAAGACTCTTTTTTTGAGGTAATGCCAGAGACACAGCTATTAAATTGGTGAAAAAGGGAAGGGTGGAGGAAGAACAAAACAAGGAAAAGAATAAAATTTTGTGTCACAGCGGAAGGTAGTAGAGTTTAGTGATAAAGAGTTGGTGATGCATCGACAAAGTTGGTCATAACAGGAGAAATAAAGAAACAGAAGATGTTTGAATGGCAGAATGAACAGCTGCTATCTGAAACTAAAAAGAAGATAAAAACAAGATTGAGATTGAAGTGTGCAAAGAAACAAGGAAATCAAATGAGGGGACGGATTCAAATCTTGAATTGCTGAATTCAGGTGTTGAGTTGAGAAAGCTGAAAGGCACTTAATTGAAAGATGAGTAATTTCTGAAGCTACCAATGAGCTTCATTGGCACACAACAGGGTACTGAGGACTGTGAAAACAATGCAAATAAAATGAGGAACATTGAAATGACAGGCAACAGGCAATTTAGGGATTGTTGCAGACGGAAGGGCAGCATAGTGGCACAGTAGCACTGCTGCCTCACAGGCATCAGGGATCTGGGTTCAGTTCCAGCCTAAGGTGACCGTCAGTGTGGAGTTTGCATGTTCTCTCTGTTTCTCCATGGATTTCTACCAGATATTCCAATTTCCTCTCACAGTCTAAAGATGGACAGATCAATTGTGTTTGCCATACTGAATTGTCCATGGATGTGCAGGCTAGGTGGATTAGCCATGGGAAATACAGGGATAATATCTGGGTTGGAGGGTCAGTAAGGTCTTGATAGGCTGAATGACCTGCTTCCATGCGGTAGAGGTTCTATGGACAGGTGTTGGGTAAAGCAGAAAGAAATGGAAGTAGATCAGACTCAAGCATACTCTGCAGTTTAGTTCATTACCTACAGCAAGTCCATTTTCCTGCCCTTAACTCATGATTCACTGACAGTCCAAAAATCTGACTATCTCAGCTTTATCTCTGACACTTGCTTGGAAGTTTATTATTGGAAGGTACCAGGCTGTTAGAGGTGTTTGAAGGATGGACCATTGTGCTGCAATGGGAATCATCCATTTTGGATCTGTGCTTACATTCTTGTTTGGGGTTAAATGGTGATTCAAAGGAGAAGAGATGTACACAAAGTGCTTTAAAGATGCAATTCCGGATCTTCAGACCTCAGCATCTGCTGGCACAATTGCTCAGGCTGGAATGATGGAAATTGGGCATGTGCAAGAAATTAGTATCAGAGGAGTGCAGAGATCTCGGACAGTCATAGGACTGAAGGGAATCACAGAGGTAGGGAAGGATAAGACCATGAGAATGGATGAGAATTTTAAAGATGTTCCTGAACTTAAGTGAATGTAAGTCACTGAGCACACAGTTGACGCATGAACAGAACTTTTGTGAGTCGGGCTACTGGCAAAAGAGTTTTGGATAAGCTGAACTCTGGTAACCTTTAATTTCCTATATGTCCTCCCATATTTACAAGAGCTAAGTAAAACTGATATGAGTGTACATCTAATGTAACAGTCAGTTCTATCTATCTAACTTACAATCTGCTGCTCATCGTGATTTTGCTGGCATTTCACTGGGCATTCACCATCTTGTTAAATGGATATACAATCGCTTGGGGCTGCTTTGCATTTTACCAGCACATGATTTAGCTCCGTATTCTCCTATCACATCTGTTTAAATCACCGTGCAATACAACATTTTCTTATCTCAAAAAATGTTTTGCTTTTAGCATTTGCATTAGGTTGGTGCATTAACAAGCTTCAATCTTTAAAAGTCAGGCTCTGGGTTGGACTTTTGGTGCATAGAAAGGTTGGGGCAGAGCTGAAAAGATATCAACTCGCTGGCATGCTGGTTCTGCTGCTCTATCCAGCCTCAACATAATTTACATGGAGCTGCAAGCAGGGCATACTACACCCTCATACTACAGATAGCTTATTAGTTGCCTTGTTGTATGGAATGTAAGTCGAGAGTGGGCTGCTGGAAAAGCACAGCAGGTCAGGCAGCATCCGAGGAGCAGAAGAATCAACATTTTGGGCAAAAGCCCTTCATTGGAAATGAGGGGCTTTTGCCCAAAACCTCGATTCTCCTGCTCCTTGGATGCTGCCTGACTTGCTGTGCTTTTCCAGCACCACACACTTGACTCTGATCTCCAGCATCTGCAGTCCTCACTTTCGCCAGTATGGAATGTAAACTTTGCTAAAAAAAAAGAGATGAAGTTGGGAAGCTTATTGTTTTGCACTCAAGAAAACCAACTTTAGGACTTTGTTCTTTCCTTTCTAAATTTGATTTTCTTGCATTTCAGTCCTGATGATTGCAAGGCAAAAAGCTTCAACTTCCTTATGGCAATATTGCCATTTTGGTTCATTAAGGTCCTAATTATATCCAATTAAAGATGGCCTAGTGAGCTTTGAAGTAACCATTCACTTCCATGTACTGGCAGGAGGGCAGGTTAGGTGCCCAAAGGTTGGCTACAGCAGCAGGCTGGTGGTGTTGTAGGCAATGCTCCAGGCAGTCCTTGATTGGATGTGAAAGCAGCCACTTGCAGTCTGCTTGTGTTGAGGGATCTCAACCACTACCACATGTATGCAAGTATATACACAGGCAGACAGACAGACAGACACACACACACAAACACACTCACACACAGACACACACACACACAAACACATGCACATAGTGGTAGCTCACTGCTGAATCTACATTTCTTGAAAGGTTTTAAAAAGTTGGGGAGAAGTTGTCACCTTTCTGAAGCACTCACTCTGTCACTGACCTTCCACTAATGCTCTTCTTTGGCTGGAGTGTCTACGACTGACCCTCAGCTTTGAAATGTCACCCAGAATCCTTAACTGCAGAGGACCTGGTTCATTTAATGAAAGTTCTAAACTGTCTGATATCCTCCCCCGACCTTGGGTATGGGATCAGGACCTGGAAACGGACCCAATTTATTTCTTCTTTGAGAGCAAGTATCTAAATTATATATGTAAGTAAATACAGTCTGATTCACTTCCACAGTGATCAGAGGTTTACTCCGTCCATTTATCTCCACAAAGTAAAGCAGGGCTGCCACTTTTCTTTAAATACAATACCTCACCCTGTCTGTACTGCAGAGGAATGTGACATTCTGCAGTGAAATGGTGGCAGGAATGCCAATGCTGGCCACAGGCTTTCTGTAGTGAGAGAGACAATTTATCTCAGGGACTGACTATAAGCTGGCTGGTCAAAGACAGTGTACCCTGCACAAGTAAATAAAGGATGACTTGGTGATGCGACACTGGTGTCTTTGCAGTTATTTCATGGAGTCTAATGACAATTTCAAACCACGCTGTCCCAATCAACAGCCTCCAATTCCCAAGTGGATAATGATCCAACTTCTCTTTGAAGGAATTAAATGGTTCAATTTCCAGTATTTTTATGGAACTGGTAAATGTGTCCTTTGTGGGGTGATGCTGGATTTCCTCTGTTCACAAACAGTTTAATCTATTTCTTTTTGGTTGTGTTGCTGAAGGGAAAGTGCAAATACTAGGCCCTATCCCTGGAAGAAGGACACTGCAAAGTGTAACAAGAGATGTAAACTGTCTCACCTTATATTGGTTAACACGCTCACTTAGTGCATGTTAATGCTCTCAACTGAAACATGTTCATAGTCTCACTTGTGACATACTAATAGGGGATGTCACGGTGGCCCAGTGGTTAGCACTGCTGTCTCACAGCGCTAGGGACCCGGGTTCAATTCACACTTCAGGCGACTGTATGTGTGGAGTTTGCACATTCTCCCTGTGTCTGCATGGGTTTCCTCCCACGGTCCAAAGATGTACAAGCCAGGTGAATTGGCCATGCTGAGTTGCCCATAGGGTCAGGTGCAATAGTCAGGGTTAAGTATATGGTAGGGGAATGGGTCTGGGTGGGTTACTCTTCCAAGTGTTGGTGGGCCGTAGGTCCTGTTTCCATACTGTAGGGAATCTAATCTTAGAAAAAAGTCAAACTTATTAATATCCTTAGCTGAAGCTAATAAATGCTTTTACTCGAGGCATGGCAATAGTCTCACCTGAAGTTTGGGTTCATGCTTGTTGATGCTTTCCAACCTATGATATATCAAGGTTCATGCCTGAATCCTGTTAATACTATTGTGAGGCATATTAAGACTCTTAGACTCTTCCTAAGACCCCTATTACTCATCCTACTTGAGCAACATTAATCCAGAATCTCTGTCCTCTAGATCTATCTTCATAGTGGAAATGAAATAGCTGACTTCGTGAAAATATTTGGCTGTCTTCTAAATGTTTCTCAGATGAGAGTTTGTGTAGCAATACAATATAAAAAGTTGATGGCTGATTCATAATCTTCCTCTCGTAACAAGAGGGAATCAATCAAAGTAAGATGGATTTTTAAAAAATTAACATGTAAATATGAAGAAAACATCAGACATTATTAAATAACACAAAAGATTGCAAATGACATTTGGTACCATCATAGAAACTCAAATGATAATTTTATGCAAGAACTGTAATTCTCACAAATGTATTGATGAAACAAATTAAATACAAATCATGTTGAGAAGGTATATTACATAAATTGATAATTAAATGAAAGCATATTTCAGAAGCCATTAACATATGGGAACGTGTACTAAATGATAATTATGTAGATGATCAAATAAGAGATGTGAAAAAATCATTAAATATGTCGTTGTTAAATACATATCTGTATTCATGATTATACTTTTCATTTGGCACAAAGATGGTAAACAAGACTAATTAAAAGTATGTATTTAAGGACCTTCTGAATAATGAAAGTCTGGATTTTGTATTCTCATGTTAATTTCCTGAAGAGTCACGGATATTAAATGATGAAACAGACAATGTTCACAATCCCATGTTTCTTTCTCTTTTCATTTATTCTCTTTTTTTTGGTCTGTCGTCTTGGCCAGTAAGAGTGGCTTAAAAAAAGGCACCAGCAGTTTCAAAGTAAATTTCAACTGGAAAATCACTGGTTTGCAGCCTAATGTACACACTGAAGGAGCGTTTGGCTCAGGAGCAAAAGTTGCATTGTCAATTTTACAGTTCTTCACTTAAATGAGGTTTGAGTATGTTTTGCAGCTTTTGATACCAGTGGCTTAAAGCATGTTCTAAGTAAGAGTCATACTGGACTCAAAATGTTAATCTTTCTCTTCCACAGATACTTCCAGACCTGCCAAGTTTTTCCAGCACTTTGACGTTTGCAGTATTTTGCTTTTGTAAAAGTCATTGTACATCTGACTTTGAAGCCTGTTTACTTTGAGTTGCTGTTTATTTGTTAACTTGTTCATGAATAATAAATTAAATTTGTGTTCTCCTGGAGATCACTATCTGTTAAGCAGTGCTTTGCCTTTAACCATCACCAGTAAACTGGTTGATATCAGAGCTGGGGCAATTGGAAGTGATTTATAAAAGATCTTCAAAGAAGGAACAACCAACAAGGACCAAGTTCTTTGATCACAAGCACACAGAGTAAGGAAGGAGGTAAATGTTCTCAGTGAGACATGACTAGCTAGACATAATCCAAATATGAGATAGGGTGAATAGGGTGAGGGTTTAAACCGTAGTGAATAAAGAAATGCAGATGCTGGAACTCTGAATCTAAAACAGAAAGTGCTGGAGAAACTCAGCAGGTCTGGCAGCATCTGTGGAGAGAAGGCAGAGTTAACATTTTGCATCCAATGACACTTCTTCAGAACTCAATTTCTTTGTAAACTGCCTCGGACCTGAGAACAGAGAGACAGAACATTTGATGCATTGCCAAAACTTAGGGAATACTTGACGCTGTATTATTAATTTAATCAGAGAACCCCTACAGTGTGGAACAGGCCCTTTAGCCCAACAAGTCTGCACTAACCCTCCAAAGAGTATCCCACCCAAATCCATTCTCCTACCCCATTACTCTACATTTCCCCCTGACTGATGTGCCTAACCTACACATCCCTGAACGTTATGGGTAATTTAGCTTGGCCAATTCACCTAACCTGCACATCTTTGCACTGTGGGAGGAAACCCACACAGACACAGGGAGAATGTGCAAACTCCACACAGACAGGTGCCCGAGGCTGGAGTTTAGGTCATCGGGGCTGTGAGGCAGCAGTGCTAACCACTGAGCCACCATGCCACCCCAAAATTGAAAGACTGTGGAACATTGCTGTTTGAAATTAATTTCTTAATGAACATTTATGAACATACATATCAAGGAAAAATTAAAAATCCATCATAAAATAAGTAGGGTACAGCCGAATGGAGCAAAACACATTCTGCATTGAAAACCTAGGCTCTAATGCTGAAGCATTCATGACTACTAAGGGTACAAGAGGTTTTTAGAGTGTTGCTTTTTGCTGTCACCTATCACTCTGCAAGTTGCCTGGGCTCCAATATAAAAACGTAAAGCTACGATTTCAAACATTGTCAGTGGCATGCGCTCCAATTTTTGCAATACTTCAGAATATTGAAATTTGTAAACAAACATTTGGAGAGAGACTATCTCAGATACATTCATTCCCACATGTAAAATCTCTAATTTGGATGATGTGTTGCCATAATCTTGTTTCACTGAGGGATATGTGTAAACAGCCATTATGGAATTGCCCTCAAAATATCAATCCAGAATTAAATCAAACAAAGTATAGGAAGGAAAGCAGAATGAAAATAGGCTAATTAAGACCAGCAGACATAGATTCATAATGGGAAAATCAAGTCCAACCAACACAACAGTCTTTAATGAAAGAAAAGGAATGAATGATACAGGAGATACTGTGGATATTTGTAACATGTTTAAATCTATTCAGAAGGCTTTGACAAAATGGGAGAATATTTTGCAAAGGAGATTCAACAAGGAATATGTTTAAAGAGGCAAAAAGAGATAAGTGATGCTGTGTTTTCAGGTTGAACATGTTACCCTGGAAATACGTGTTGAAACTATTGGATATTTTAAGATTTGGACCCATGAGTAAGAGGCCCAATATTGGAAAAGTGCAGAGCAAATAAAAGTGGGAAGCAGGATTAATTAATTTGAAAAAAAAAGAATGGAAGTGATTGAAAATGAATGTAGGGCTAAAACAAACCAACTTTTTCTGTCAAAGCTTTAAGGAAGCTGAACCACGATGTATCCGTCATTGTCACCATAGCAGTGTCTCAACGATCTGATTCGACAGTTGCTTCTGGAGGCCCAGCACTGTTGGCCGGCTGAGCACTTAGAAAGGAATCCCACAGTTTTCAGGGAATCTAGTGCAGACAGCTTGCTCTGCTTCAAGGCGGTACAGCTCTTTTAGAGGGGAATTTCATTTAGTGGAAGGGAACTGCTGCTGGCTGGCCCTTATGATTTAAAAGCTGCACAAATGGGGTGTGGGGAGAGACAGAGAGGACACCTGAGGTTCCAAATATGGTGCAGGAGATCTTAACAAGAGAGAGATGGACAGAAAGTGAGATGCTACAGGCAGGATATTTCAGATAGCAAGGTTTCCTGCCCTGACACTGAAAGTGATAGCCGGGGTTGCACTCTTACTGACACAGACAGCTGTTTAAAGCATTGTGCGGTGTTAACTGACTGGACGTAGGCTTTTCACCCTTCATTCAGGAGGAAGTCACAACTCATAATGAGCAGCAAATCAGGAGCCTGAGCAAAACTGCCAGGAATGGTGGCCACCATGGAGCCCTGCAGTTTAGAGAAGGTAGACCAAAGATGGTGGAAGAAAAAATATACAAGGCTTACTGATTGAGGGAAAAGCTCTCTTGCATTTAGAGTCGGGCTTTGATGAAAGGCATACTTCCCACTGGGGCTGATGCTGGGAGGCTGTCTGTATTCACCTGGAGGCTTCCCAACACGGTAATCCTGGCAATCCCAACGTGTGCAATCCTGGGGCGAGAAGACTGAATCCTCTGTGTCTGTACCACTGACCCCAAGGAGAACAGACTGGCTCCCTTTGTCTGTACTATTGACCACAGGAAGAGCAGACAGACCCCAGTGTGTCAGTATCACTGACCCCGGGGAGAGCAGACTGACCCCACTGTGTCTGTATCACTGACTCCGGGGAGAGCAGACTGACCCCACTGTGTCTGTATCACTGACCCCGGGGAGAGCAGACTGACCCCACTGTGTCTGTATCACTGACCCCAGGGAGATAGACTGATCCCACTGTGTCTGTGTCACTGACCCTGGGGAGAGCAGACTGACCCCACTGTATCACTGACCCCGGGAAGAGCAGACTGACCCCACTGTGTCTGTGTCACTGACCCCGGGGAGTAAACTGACCCCTCTGTGTCTGCATCACTGACATTGGGGAGAGCAGACTGACCCCTCTGAGTCTGTATCCCTGACTCCAGAGTGCAGACTGACCCCACTGTGTGTGTCTCACTGACCCTGGGGAGAGCAAACTGACCACATTGTGTGTGCATCACTGAACCCAGGCAGAGCAGACTGACCCCACTGTGTCTGTATCACTAACCCAGGGGAGCAAAGACTGACCCCACTGTAGTTGTATCACTAACCCCGGGCAGAGCAGACTGACTCCAGGGAGAGCAGACTTACCCCACTGTGTGTATCACTGACCCTGGGGAGAGCAGACTGACTCCGGGGAGAGCAGACTGACCCCACTGTGTTTGTGTCACTGACCCCGGGGAGACCAGACTGACTCCGGGGAGAGCAAACTGACCCCACTGTGTCTGTATCACTGACCCCGGGGAGAGCAGACTGACCCCACTGTGCCTGTATTACTGACCCCGGGGAGAGCAGACTGACCCCACTGTGTCTGTATTACTGACCCCGGGGAGAGCAGACTGACCCCACTGTGTCTGTATCACTGACCCCGGGGAGAGCAGACTGACCCCACTGTGTCTGTATCACTGACCCTGGGGAAAGCAGACTGACCCCACTGTGTCTGTATCACTGACCCCAGGGAGAGTAGACTGATCCCACTGTGTCTGTGTCACTGACCCCGGGGAGTAAACTGACCCCTCTGTGTCTGCATCACTGACATTGGGGAGAGCAGACTGACCCCTCTGTGTCTGTATCCCTGACTCCAGGGAGCGCAGACTGACTCCACTGTGTGTGTCTCACTGACCCTGGGGAGAGCAAACTGACCCCACTGTGTCTGTATCAATAACCCCGGGCAGAGCAAACTGACCCCACTGTGTCTGTATCACTGACCCCGGGATGAGCAGACTGACCCACTGTGTCTGTATCACTGACCCTGGGGAGAGGTGACTGACCCCACTGTGTCTGTATCACTGACCCTGGGGAGATCAGACTGACCCTATTGTGTCTGTATCACTGACCCTGGGGAGATCAGACTGACCCTATTGTGTCTGTATCACTGACCGCAGGGGGGGGGGGGGGAGGGGGAGGGGAGCAGACTGACCCCACTGTGTCTGTATCTTTAACTGTGGGGAGAGCAGACTGACCCCATTGTGTCCACCACTGATCCCGGGCAGAGGCTGTGTATTGGCAAAATATGAATAGCTCTGTGAAATAGCCCTGCATAGGGCATCTGAATATTGATAATTTGCTTCTCACCATCATATGCCAGGAAACTATGCAAAACCAATGTTCTTCAGTAAAATTCACCACTGACAGGGCATCACTGGAGATGGAGGCATTGTGACTAATTCAGCATGATTTTTTCTGTCCCCACCCATCTACTCCCAAGGTATTCTTAGAGTCTCACATTCCGATCATTTGAGCTGATGTACCAATATCTTTTCTATACTTGCCCCTTACACCCATTACCCCCAGCACTGACCCCACTCACCCCCCACCCTCCCTCCCCCTGCTGTCCCTCTGACCCCCTAAACTGTACCATAAATGCTGTTCCCTCCACACTTCAGCTCTGTTGAAGAGTCACGGAGACTCAAAACGTTAGTTTGCTCTCTCTCCATGGATGCTGTCTGACCCATTGTGATCTCTAGCATTTGTTGTCTTCAGTACAGATTCTAGCATCTCAGTAATTTGTTCCTACTTAGAGTAGAAATCATTGTTATGAATCCTAAGGAGTTGTAGCAATAGCATTATGACTTAAAGAAGACTGTATATGCTTCCTGAATTAGAGAATAGGAAAACCAGATGCAGGCCTCAATGTGTTGCGTTGTCAAGAAGGCATGGAGGATCCAAAAAAGATCACTTGTGCAAAAACACACATAGTCTCAGCCCACACACAAAAATATTCATTTGACCAAGGTTTTGACTATGTCTGGAACTGTATTGAGGGGAGAAAATTGGAGGCCAGCAGAGAGTTATACAAATAAGAGTATTTGTTTCCTCCACAAATGTGCAAAGGGACTTAGATTAAAGATATAACCGTGCAACATTAGCAATAAAACATATTCGGTTGCTGAAAGGATTTTAAGCAAATTTGAAGTTGTATATTCCAGAGAAAAATATCCCTGCCCTTTAAAATAAGAGCCAGAATAGAAGTCTTTCAAAAGAAAATTTTCATGTTGAGTTATAAATTATTCCAACCTTGTGCAGAGGATACATGAGCCCACAGTACAGATTGTGTGTTAGCAGAGGAAAGCAAAAGCCACACATTGACAATCCAGAGGGATGAAAGTTTAAAAAAAAACAAAGCTGACACCATCATTTCATCACTCACAAGTTCAGGCACTTCATTTTGAATGGGGTATTATTTAGTCTCCTAGCAGCAGCAAGTGCAGGGAGGACATGCTTTCTGACGAACCTTATTGCCTCAAGAATGGGACACCAACTGCTGTTTGTTTCAAAATGTGACTTTCTGAAAATCTCATTAGGGTTACATCTGGCGGTTCCAAATTGTGCAGAGTAGATTCATTAACAAATGATAGAAGAAGGGGTTTTCTAGATGCTCTATCTCTTCGGCTGAAATCTCCACAAGTACTCACCATGCCAGAGGATAATGAACAGCAGAAGTTTCATAGTGCTCAGAAAAGACTTGCATTTAATAAGCTAATTTAATTCTGAAAATACAGCTTGAGATGAGATACTTTTTCTGAAGTGAATGAGAGCAAAGCTATATTAATGTTTTCCTCCAATAATCATGGCAAACTCCCCAAGAGATATTATTAATACTTTATGAGTATCTTTCCTCATGGAGGTGATGATGTGGAAGAATAACATTTTACAATAACATCAGCAGAACCATTTCACAAAGTGCAAATAGCTAACAGTTTGGATTTCACACGTTTGCAGAGCATGAAGGTGAGATTGTTTGCCTCAGCAGCCCAAAGGTACTTTACTCAAAGAGAGGTAGAAATGGAAATGGAGGTGGGAAATTAGGTGGGAGTTGGTGAGTGAGGAGTCAAGGGAGCACTCTTACCTCCACAGAAAGGTCTAGTTTTCATTCATGGCAAATGCTTAGAAACATAGGAGAATACAGCAGGCTGATGTCTCCCTAGTTCAGTGCAATCCAATGTCTGTGAGGCGACCATAAGTCATGTGTTACTTTTTAAATTATGTAAGAAACTCGGTGTCTTTTATAAGCCACTCTGAGATACACCTGAACATGGTCCAACCCAACTTGGGCAGCTTTGGAATTGGACCTCATTGCCAAACAGGAGCAATATGATTCAATTTTGATAGCCATTGTGCCATGTAACTTGTCTCATTTTCAATAGTCAATCAACACAACGCAGAGAGAATACACAATGAGAAGCCATGTGAATATATGTCTCTTCCATTAATTTGGGGATTGAAACCATTTGAGAGATTTGTGATTTCACGTGTGAAGTTTCCTAATGGAAAGGATTGCATCAAAGAAATAAAGAACTGCGGGTGTTGGAAATTTGAAACAAAAGTAGAAATTACTGAAGAAACTCAGCAGATCTGGCAGCATCTGTAGAGAGAAAGCAAAGTCACTATTTCGGATCCAATGACCTTTCAACAGAACTGTGTTCAGAATTACTGAGTTTCTCCAGCAATTTCTAATTTTGTATATGCATGACATTATATGACTCTTTGTTGTTCTTCTGTGGTGCCCATGATTGTTGTGCATTTCAACGAAAAACTCCATTTCAGTTCTTTTGAATTTTAACACTAGCCATGCTTAGAATTGGAAGTCAAGCTCTCTTTTCTGAATGATTTATACCATTCATTATTTCTAGGTGCAAATTTAAAAGCTATAGGATTCTTCTGGAAATTGTGTAACCTGTTAGAAAAGCTGTGAGTTAATCTTTCAGCATCTCTGAGAACAGTCAGGGATAGGTCAATAGTTGAGATCAATTGCATGAATAGTTAGCCATGTGGTTAGAGGCAACAAAGGACAGTCCAACAGGAAGACAGAATGGAATCAGAACAAAAATTAAGAGTAAATCCTTTTTCTCTGAAATAACAAAATAACTTTGGTAGAGGTTATAATACAGAAATTGTAATTAGACCATAGATTGTTTGATGGAAGGATGGATGAATGAAATTACTAATTCTTATCGTGCACATTTCTATTTTACTTAATATAAGTGAAAAACGGTTGAATTCTTATTTTAAGAGAAAAGGAGTCATGCATGCTGTAATATAGTTACATTTGTAAGGAAAATGAATTGATCATTCATTTACTACAGCTCTTGAATTGATCTTCAATCCTCTGGTTTACCATTTTGAAGCATAACTTGAAGTTGTATTTTCCACACAAGACAGAATTTGTACTCTTTTGAAACAAACAAAGGAATTGATTCTGTGAGCTCATCATTTGACTATTTAAGCACTTCGTCTAATATTATAGAAAATGCCTCCTATACCATAGCTGGGTAACAACCTTTCTGTCTGTCAGTCTAAGCCTATTATTTCATTCCATTTCACTTGGGTTGACATAATTTCATTTTGGACCCCATCAGTAGTCCTGATTCTAAGCCATGCTGTAAATTCATGATGTATTAAGGATACAGGAATTGGTGAGCAGTGGAGAATGGATATATAGTAGGAGCTATTTATCTTTAATACGTCATACTCAAGGACTGATCAAAAAAGCAATATTCATCAAGGTGAAAACAGTGGTTGATGTAGCTTTCCTTTCTTCCAGGTATGTTAGTAAACTATCTCCTTTTGAACCACATTCAAGGATTATAACATCTTATTGAATATATTTTTAGGGGAAAGTTTGAAAAATAAATAAATGATCAATTTCTGAATTTTCATTGCTGTGGAGAGTACTTGTAAAGACTTTAACAAGCAAAGAATTGCTTTAAAGTGACACTGTATAATTTAATTCTTTAACTGAAAATATTTTCTTCATGATTTAGGGAAGATATTGAAGACAAATGATTTGTGTCTCCCCAAGAACACCAGGAGGAGAAATTTGGGTTGACCAATTTAATTATTAATACACCTGCACGCCTACCCTGCTTCAAAATATTGTCCAACCTGGGATGCTTGTGCTTATCTGATGCACACATCATACAATTTAGATAATCTAATGAAATTTAGTTTCCAAAGTTACCCCATTAATGCTCTTACAATAAATCATCAGTATAAGTGAGATTTAAGATCGTTGCACATTTGGTGGGGATCAAATATATAATTGAAATGAAGCTTAGGTTTATGAATATCTTTCAATCCCTCAAACCAGCTTTTGTTTGAAACTCACTTTTATTATTATAATACCATGATAAACTTGTTTGAACAATTTGAATAATTGGAATACATTGAATAGGATCACTCATATTATAATATTTTTTCAATGAAATGTATATAGTTGAGCAGTGTCTGGCCTGACTGCCTGAGGTCAAATGAAGCCAGAGAACAATGATGAATATCTGTTAATTGAAGGGTAATTGGGTGAGAACTTGACTGGACATAGGTTTTCATGGAGAACAAATAATTAGCGGCAAGAGTTGGTACTTTGTGAGTTGGAAGAAACATCTGAATAAGAAAGCACTTGTCTGGACTTTGCTAAATATCAGGGTTAAATGTTGAGAAGACAATGTAAGTTTATTGATGAAACTGATAATAAAATACTACACAAACATCCAACATGTGCCATCCTAAAGAACTTGCAATGTGTCACAGACTATGATTTGGACTCTTGATTTGTCCTGATAATTAATCTAAGTCTAATTGATAATTAATCTAATGTAATCTAATTGAATCACACACTTTATTATAGCATTATAGAATTTTTGCAGCATAGGAGGAGACCATTCAGCCTGTCATGTCTGTGATAAGTCAATCATAAAGTCATACAGTACAGAAACAGACACTTTGGTCCAACTTGTCCATGCTGACCAAATAGCCTATTCTGATTTAATCTCATTTGCCAGTATTATCCCATATCCGTCTAAACTATTTCTATTCATGTACCCATACAGATGCCTTCTAAATGTTGTAATTGTACCAGCCTCCACCACTTCCTCTGACAGCTCATTCCATACACGCACTACCTTCTGTGTGAAAAGGTTGCATCTCAGATCCCTTTGAAATCTTTCCTCCCCCATCTTCAACTTAAGCACTCTAATTTTGGACTCCTCCACCCTAGGAAAAATATCTTTGTGATTCACCCTCTCCATGACTGTCATGATTTTAAAAACCTCTATAAAGTCACCCCTCAGCTTTCGACACTCCAGTGAAAATAGCCTCAGCCTATTCAGCCTCTCCCTATAGCTCAAACCCTCCAATCCTGAACTTTTTCAAGTTTCACAACATCCATTATACAGCAAGAAGACCAAAATTGAACACCATATTCGAAAAGTGTCCTTTCCAATATCCTATACTCAATGCAATGACCAATAAAGCCAAGCATATCAAGTGCCTTCTTCTTCACCCTGTGTACCTGCGATCCCACTTCTGATGAATGATGCACCTGCACCTCTAGGTCTCTGTTCAGCAACACTCTCCAGGGCCCCACTTCTTTATGTTGTATAGGTCCTGCCCTGGTTTGCCTTACTAAAATGCAACTCCTCACACTTATCTAAATTAAACTTCATCTGCCACTCCTCAGCTCACTTGGCCCATCTAATCAAGATCCAATTGAAATCTGAGATAACTTTCTTCACTGTTCATTCCACCACCAATTTTGGTGTCATCTGCAAACTTACTAACCATACCTTCTGTATTCACATTCAAATACTTTATATAAAATCGCAGTGGAACCAGCGCGATCCATGTGCCTCACCACTGGTCACAGATTCCAGTCTAAAAAACAATTCTCTATCTCTCTGTCTCCTCCATTCAAGCCAATTTTGTGTCCAATTGCTTAGCTCCCCCGGATTTCAGGTGACATCAGATTCGCTGAAGTCCATATAGACAATGCCTACTGCTCTGCCTTCATCAAACTCTTTTGTCACTTCTTCAAAATAAACTCCATCAAATTAGTCAGACACAATTTCCCTTGCACAAACCCATGTTGATGATCACTTATCAGCCCTTGCCTTACCAAATGCATGTGAATCCTGTCTCCCTCAGAATCCCTCCAATAACTTACCCACCACTGACACCAGGTGTCTGCAAGTGCAACTCAGGTAGTCCAACTCCTCCGAGGAGCAGGAAAATTAACATTTTAGGCCAGAGTCCTTCATCAGGAATGACTCTGGCCCGAGATGTTAATTTTCCTGTTCCTCGGATGCTGCGTGACCTGCTGTGCTTTTCCAGCAACACAGTCTCAACTCTGATCTCCAGCATGTGCAGACCTCACTGTTTCCTAGTCTAACTCCTCCACTAACTAGCATTGCAGTTTTATTTTTCTCACCAGATACTGAGGCAATTCCCTTTCAAAAGCCACAGTACGTCTCTGCAATATTCTTAGGTTAAATTTGCAACTGAAAAATCTGCATGTAAACCTTCGCAATGAAAAATCGTCCATACACAACTATGGCAAATCCCTTACTGCCTGTGTAAACATTTTACTGTCATGATATATTGTTGCAATCAGATTCCCAGGCAAGCATCTCCAATTTACTATTGGCACCAGGCAGAAAACCCCAAATTGTCAAGCTCCCAGGTTGAGAGGTGTGAACTGGCTCCCTTTCTTTATTCATCTGCTCCCTGGGTTGGTCCCAACAATGTTAGTATTAAAAGGATGTTCCCCTGCGGATGCCTTTCTTCCAGACTCAATAATTCAATGTTTCAAAAGGAGCAAATTTAACCAGGTTTTCTTGAGTTAATAAAAGAATGAGTTTACTAAACTTGAGAAGAAATAATAATGCAAATAAAAATGTATTAAATTAGAAATGAGAGCTGAGTCAAAAAAGATGATTTTTTTAAAAAGTCCAGAAGTAGATATTATGGCCTGTACTTTGAGTCATACTAGTAGTACTAATGTTGGTAGGTGAGTCTTTCATTTTGAGAAGCTTTAGTTTCCAGGTGGTGGAAAATTCTTTGACCTGTTCCTTTTCAACAGTGATTTCACGTGCTTTCTGGATCCTAGCAAAGAGAGACCTACTTTACTTTTTAATCTGCATTGCAGGAACCTTTCCACAGACTCCACGTGGGAAGTCACTCAAGGTTGGGATCAAACACAGGTCCCTGGTGCTGTCGGGCAGCAGTGGTAATCACTGAGCAACTGTGCGACATATCAGACTCCAAATGTTAATTGTTTTCTTTTCCCTCTCCACTGATGCAGCTCCACCTGCTGAGTTTCTCCAGTATTTTCTGCTTATTTCAGATTTCCAGGAGCCAGAATATTTTGTGTTTTTTGAGTGCTTACACCACAGCCATTTCTGCTCCAGGTATTCCCACTTTGAAGACATTCTGCTGTTTTTGTTGTAATAAAAAGTTCTATATGTCTCTCAGTGATCCAGGGTTATGATCTGTCATCATGACGTTATGAACTATTGTATTTTTACCAGTTTTATTTTAGCTTCTGGCGTTGAAATTACCATCATTCAAGAAACATTTTGTTTTGAAAAAAAAGTCCATATTTCATAGTAACATGTTCAGATTTGTATATTGAATGGATTTTTTGCCTTCTAAAAATTTCATTAAAACATTTATTTTAAGATCTCAGCCAGCCACAAATGCTTGGATATTAACAGAATATCTTACCTTCTAGAAATTTGAAAGATCTATACATTTTGAATGTGCAGTTTTCTAGAATCTCTCTGATCATGCAATACTTGTATCATCCACTTTAATTGTCTCTCAGTCCAGTGGTGATCACTTACAGGTGCTGTCAAAAATGTGAAGGCAAATTAAGATTGAATTGCAAATCAGTTTTAAAGCAAATCATGATAGTTTTTGCAATTGCATAACAATTATACTTTCTTATTAGGAACTCTGAATTGACAGACAAGGGCAAATGCTGCCGTTTAGTGATTGGCATTCCTAACTCTGCCAGAGGTTTCTGACTGAATGAAACAAGAACAGGGCCTTATCCCTGAAATCTGGAGTGACATCTCACATGATGCTGAAGTAGAGTGGATGTGGATGAAACCATCTAACTCCCATCTTTGCCTAACTCCCCTGTTGACTGCTCTACAGAGGGTTATAGTCATGGAAAGAGCATTCATGTTGTGGTCTGTCAGAAGTCAAAAAGACTGCAAACCCTTCCACTATTTTCCAAGGGATATCTGTAATACACAAAGAAAAACACATCAACTGTGTCACTGATTATTGTTTGTTATTTTTCTTTCTTTGACCTTTTCCTGGCTATTACAAAAAGAAGATCCAATGTTGATTAAGACTCTGTTAACTATTTTTATAATTCATTGACTTTTTAAAAAAATGTAATTGCATCAGCCACAGTTGTTTCTTTTTATGTTTATGGAAATACATGTTTATTGAAGATGATATAAGTCAGCAAGCTCATTAATGTGCACAAAAGTGCACGTTATTCACTCTTACACTGTTCGTACATGCCAGCAGCACATATCAGGAACTTATACTCCCCAACCTGCAATTTTTCTATCCATCAGTTTGAAAGAATGAAAAGTCACTGGCTGAAAGTACCCAATTTCTGAGATGCATTCTAAACAGGGAAGTGCAGAAACATAAATTCACCATGAAATGCTTGAAGGCAGGATAGTGAAAATGACGGGGAAAAATAGCAAGTGGATATGTGAGAGTACAAAATATGCCCTGATCAACATTCGATCTTCACTGAATGTGACAAGAAAAATAGTAGATTGCCAGATCCTGTATCTTAGTGCTGTATGAATGATCTTCCTATGTGGAAGGTTGCTCCTGGCTTTACTGACTTGAGTGCTATGGGATAATGGAATGTGCAAATGACGTAACTGATGATGTGACTTGGACATCAGCAGAGCAAAAGAACTAACCGGACGCAAGCCTGTAAAAGAGCAGCACTTTGACATTACACTAGCGATCTGTATTTAGCAACCTGTCATGTAAGAATGCAAATAGGAAGTGTTACAGTACTGAAGAGAGTGAAGATAACAATGGCCTAGGGATGCTAGAATCCAAGAAGGTTAGGCATCCAATGGCTAGTGTTTCTATCTATACATAACTCTCTGTCAAGTCATAGCAGTAGTATCTCAAGTCATGGTGAAAATGTACTAAGACAAATGCATTCCAATGAGCATGAAAACATTTTAAGAAAACAAACCATGAAAAGGCATTATAGAAAAGCAAATCCTTTTGCTAAAATCATAGAAACAGCAGTCACTTTGAGGCTCGATGTATCTTTTCTTATTCACTTGTGAGGCATGGGGTATTTCTGGCTGGTCCAGCATTTATTCCCCATACCAAGTTGTCTTTGAGAAGTCGGTGGTGAGCTGTTACGATGTACTGCTGCAGTTCTTGTGCTATAAGTAGGCCCATAATACCTTGAGGGAGGCAATTCCAGAATTTTGACCCTGTGTCACCGAAAGAATGGTGATATATTTTCAATACAGGATGTTGAGTGGCTTGGAGAGAAACTTGCAAGTGATGGTGTTCCCATGTATCTGCTGCCCTTGTTCTTATGGATGGTAGTGGTCATAGGTTTGGAAGGTGATGTCTAAGAAGCAGTGGTGAATTTCTGCAGTTTAACTTGCGGATAGTGCCTGCTATTACTGTGTGTTAGTGGTGGAGGGAGGGAATGTTTGTGGATGTGTCAACCAAGCAAGCAGCTTTGTCCTGGATGCTGTCAAGCTTCATGAATGTTGTTGGAGCTGCATTTATCCAGGCAAGTGGGAAGTATTCCACTGAATCCCTGACATAAACCTTGTAGATGGTGGACAGGCTTTGGACAGTCAAGAAGTGAGTTACTCATTGCAGTATTCCGAACCTATGACCTGCTCTTGTAGCCATTGTATTTATGTGGCTCGTCCAATTCAGTTTCTGGTGAATGGTAACCCCAAGGAAGTTGATCATGGATGATTCTGTGGTGGTAATGTTGATTCAATGTCAAGTGGCAGTGGTTAGACTGTTTCTTATTGGAAATAACCATTGCCTGTTCATTTTTGTGACACAAATACTACTTGCAACTTGTCCTCCCAAGTCTTGATATCACCCAGGTCATGCTGCATTTGGACATAGATTGCTTCAAAATATGAGAAGTCACAAATGGTCTGAATATTATGCAATTATCAATGATCATCCCCACTTCTGAATTCATGATGAAAGGAAGGTCATTGATGAAACAGCTGAAGATGGTTGGGTCTCGGGCCCTACCCTGAGGAACTCCTGTAGGTTACTATGTACCACCCTCCCTTGGCTGATGAATCAATTATCCTCCATGGTGAACAATACTTGGAGGAAACACGGAGGGTAGCAAGAGTGAAATGTACTCTAGATGAGGGATTTTAATGGCCACGACCAAGTGTGGCCTGGCAACACCAATACCGATCGAGCTGGTCGGGTCCGAAAGGACATAACTGCTAGACTGAGTCTGCAGCACGTAGTGAGGGAACCTACAAGAGTGAAAAATATGGATCAAAATCTAGAAATCCCTTTCTAACATCATTGTGGGTGTCCTCACACCTAAGGACTACAATGATCCAAGAAGGGAGCTCACCACCACCTCCGACAGGGCAGTTTAGGATGGATAATAAATACTGGCCCAGTTGCTGATGACCACATCCTGCAAATGTCTCTGTGTAGCTTCACCCTGAACCTCAGCATCTACTATCTGAGCAACTCAATAGGTTGGATTTTCTAAGGAATATCAATCTCCTGCAGATTGCTTCTCTCCCACTTTATTTCATGAAAGAAGAGAGCTCTATATTTCTGACAGGATATTCCACACAGGGCTTCCTCAGAAATGTGTAACTGACCTTGCATTCTGACAGTTCTTTTTTAGTGTATCATTTTTGGTCCCTGGGGAGTGTGAGGTCAGAGGCTGGGGGATTGTAAGGAGTTTGGGGAAGTGGGAGATGTGAGGTAAGCATGGGATCTGTTAAATACTTTACTGAGGAATTCATCTATGTTTTACAAAGTTTCATTGGATCCATCTGAAGCCTCTGATTTAAATGGAAACTTTCAGAGTGTTCTACACATAGAGAAATTGAATAATGGAAAATCCTGGCTATTACTTTGGAGAGTACTACTTTAGCGATCCCATGTACATCTCCCATCTACAGCCCATCTCTAAGTCCTTGCTCTTTGTGGCCCAGATTTTCCAGGCTCTGGATAGTAAGGAACTGGCTGCATTCTGATAGATGCATGCTGGACCATGTTGAAAATGCTAGACCTTCTTAGCAAACAATTTATTTCTTTTTCCAAAAAGTCATGGATTCTGTTCAATTCCCACTCTGGATCTCATCTTCCACCCATTTGCAAACACAGCCTCGTTACTGAAGATGTTTCTAACTATTCCTTTTCTGACCGGAAGCCAAGTCAGTCACAACACCATGACATTTGGGAAACTAGGACTTTCAGACTTCCCACCCAAAACTCTGTCCCATTACCCCTGGATTTTTTGATGGCCGGATAATCAATTCTGAAGTGTCAGTTTCAGTTACACATGGGGACCTTGCGGAATCCCCAGCATTGCAGATTCCAAGGGAATTGCCCAGGAAATCGTAAGTTCATCTGGGCAATTCCCTTAAGTTTGGAACCCCAAAGTAGCTCACACCCTCAACTACACCTCCCTGAGAGCTCTGACTTGACATCTCCTCTGCCTGCCTGGAACACAACAATTTGCTGCTCTACCCACTGCTGGACCTGACCAACCCTGCTCTGCCACAGGACTTGACATGGGCCCTAACCAGAAAGCTTCTGTCTCCAACTAACACCCTGTCTACTAGGTACTGCACCTACATGGCACATTAACCCCAACCTACCTGATACTTACCTTATCCTTTCACAGGAGCTGTCAAAGTGGCAAAGTCTTCACGTGACTCAGACCTTCACAGAATACAGCAACTGGTTGCTGTGAAAAAGGGGGCGTGGTTTGCTTTCCCCCAATTGTTTTCTGCATCGGGGAGAATTGACAACATGGGCTGACAGTTCTGTGGTTCTGCAGGAGCCCTGATCCGAACCTCCTGTCAGAAATGTCGAGCTGTTTTGTTTTGCAAGAAACAAAACAGCAGACTGGTAATCTCTGTGTGATTGCCATTCCTCAAGAAATCTGGCCTGATGCAACAGTGAAGGTGGGCAAGTGAGGTGGCAAGAAACAGAACGATGTTTTCTATCTGCTGTGGGTTTTGCTTTGATTTTGCAATTATTCTGTAGGATGCATGGGTGCTAAGATTGAAATATTATATTCTGTTTGAACAGATGGAGCTTTTGTTACACAGGAGGCTCTAAGACTCTCTGATGGCACTACTCAAGTTGTCGACTATATTCACACTGAGAAAATTGCTCTGTGCATAGTTTGTAGCAATGTTGATAGTGATACAGTGACATCTGCAGTTTTTTTAATGTGCTACTTTACGGTGCATCGTGCCTTTTACAACTGTTCTGATTTATTGAATGTAGTGAGTACCCTTTCCTCTGAACTGCTAATGTATTCCTTCAAGAAAACAGCTGTCAGCGTCTAAAATTTAGATAAAAATTTATTGTAATTGCTGATTTACCCAATGAGTTATTATTCGGTGAGACTGCCTTTGTTGCTTAAATCACTTAGGTTCTTAAGCTGTATTAGAACAATTGGTTTTGTTTTGGTTCTTCAACTAGGTAAAATTCATTTATATCATTGCCCTGAAATCATTCCCTACTTTACTGGTTTAAATGTAAAAGTAGTTTCTGAAGTAAACGTAAGTGTCTGATTACTGATTATTGCATGCTTCAGAAAAGTCTAAAAGTAGCAGCGTTTGAAACAATGGCTCTTCTAAATTATTTTTGGTTGCACACATCCTCTTCATTTGAATACACGGTGCCTTTAAAATTGTTTTCATGTCGGCATGCACAGATGTGATATTTCAAAGGGACAACTTTTGGGTTTGCCACACATGCTCAGCTTACAGGGAACATTGATGAGATGGATACTTTTAAGAATACTTATTTAATGATACTTAAAAAAAAAGAGACTTGACTCTTCCTGAGCTTTTTTCTGTCTTTGCTTGAGTCACAGACTAACACACTCTGCTCTTAGTCATTGTCACTATATCATAATTCCACTTTTGTCTACTGCTCATTGGTATTTACACTTGTGTATTCTCATCATAATTACCTAGATTTTACCCTTTTCCCTCTTATTAAGCCACACCATTCTGATTTGGAAATGGTTCTGCGTTCCTTCAATATCACCGGGTCAAAATCATGGACCTCCCTTCCCAGTGGAATTGTGTGTTGACGCACTGCAATTGAAACGCACCAGTTTATCAATGAAGAATATATTTAAAAATCTGAAGGTTTTCTTTGAATGTTGATTGTTAAACTTATGTTTGGGATCCCAACCATTACCAGCTTGTGGTTGGGGTAGTTTGTTACCACCAACTGAATTTTAATAAGAAATACTCATCTTAAGCAAAATGTAATCTATTGCATGATAACAATACATTATGTCAGTAAGATAAAGTTTCAGAGCAGAGAAAGGGCTGTATTGCTAGTTGTACAGATGAAAGGGCTGTGAGGTTTTATCTGTTGCACTCCTTCCACTATATAACAGGTGATATTTGTGAAATCTCAGAGTTTGTGGTAAAAAGTAACTCGCAAAACCTTTATGTATAGAGGCAGTTGATTCATTAGATTCAGTCTTGCCTTATCTTCGCCTTCGTTTTGTCTTTGTCCAACAGTATGACTCACTTAAGCTTTCTGTCATTGTTTTACACACACAAAAATACAGTTATCCAGTTTATCGCTAACTCCTGCTTCTTACGGTTTCCCACTGGTCTGTTCCGCTCTTATCAGATTAACATCATTGGTTGTATTAGCATATTTGCAAATTTCATTATTAGATTAGATTCCCTACAGTGTGGAAACAGGCCCTTTGGCCCAACAAGTCCACACCGACCCTCCAAAGAGCTACCCACCCAGACTCATTCCCCTACATTTACCCCTGACTAATGCACCTAACACTACGGGCAATTTAGCATGGCCAATGCACATTTTTGGACTGTGGGAGGAAACCGGAGCACCCGGAGGAAACCCACGCAGACACGGGGAGAATGTGCAAACTCCACACAGACAGTTGCCTGAGGTGGGAATTGAACCCAGGTCTCTGGCGCTGTGAGGCAGCAATGCTAACCACTGCGCCAACGTGTCGTGGTACTGGTGCCTCACAGTGCCAGAGACCCGGGTTCAATTCCCGCCTTATGCAACTATCTGTGTGGACTTTGCATATTCTCCCCGTGTCTGCGTGGGTTTCCTCCAGGTGCTCTGCTTTCCTCCTACAGTCCAAAAATGTGCAGGTTAGGTGAATTGGCCATGCTAAATTGCCCGTAGTGTTAAGTGAAGGGGTAAATGTAGGGATATGGGTCTGGGTGGGTTGCTCTTTGGAGGGTTGGTGTGGACTGGTTGGACCGAAGGGCCTGTTTCGACACTGAAAGTAATCTAAAAAATCTATTCTAGAGTTAGAAGAAGACTGACAGTGAATGCATCAGAGTGTTAGAAGAAGCCTTAAGTTTTTTTCTTAATGAGTCATTGGAAGCACTTTAATTCTTGCAAGAAATTTTGAAATGGACTTGTGGATCCATCAACTTCACACTCTTTCACTGCTGATTTTCCTAACTCCAGGAAATTCCCACAGTAGCAATAACTTTTAAATCCAAGTGAATGAATATCCAGTCTCTGTCAAGTGGGAGACCTGGAAACATCATAATTGGAATCTCAGTCTCTGTATTCAACTCTTCAAAGCCACTGCCTAATGAGACAGTTTCCTGGTAGGGAGCTGTCAATAAGATTATGCGCCTGGTCTTGACGAAAAACGTGGATGAATTTGTGTTTGTTTTAACCTATTAATGTTTGAGCCAAGAATTACATTTTGTTTTTCATGTCAATATCATATACTAGACAGCGTGTAGGTGAGGATCAATATATTTCAACATTAACTCTTTCAAAGCCATAACCTTAAGCTCCAGTTGCTATGCCTTTCTCCATTCCTGGCCAGTCTGTATGTGAGTGATATTTGGCCTTCAGATGATTATTGGCTCCTGTTGCAGGAATCTGGCTGACAGTTAAAATCTGCCCTTCTGTGGTTCAACCTGAGAGGTCTGCACATTCAGATTGTTTCCTTAAGAAAAAGAAGCCTGTGATATTTTGCCTGCAGTAGACTTTATCAAATAACTGGCCTCTGAAGCATATTTGTTCTTGCTATTGCACAGTTAGATATTACAAATATTGATATTAAATATGAGAAAATTCAAATCCTTGTTCCATAAGCATCAGGGCCTCTTCCTTTCCACCTCCAGGTTTCTCAGGCAAAATGAACGGAAATCCCCTTTGGACTCTTAAGCAAGAAAACCCTATTAAATAGGGGATTGAATAACACAGGAAGCCATTAAATTGTGTACTTCTTTTTACATCTGCTTGATGTATAAAATAATAAAAACACTACACCATTTATCTCCAGATATCAATTTTAATTCCTGCACTTGCCTGTTACAAGAAGGAAAATATCACCGCCTCAAGTCTAGAGTGATCTATTGCTCTCTGGTTATAAAACTGACTCTCAAGCTTAATACAGGAAACACAATATAATCCCATAATTAGAGGTGTTGGCCCCTGAGCTGACAATCTATCAATGACCCTGTGCTCTTCTTAAAGCTCTCAGACAAAGTTGTCAATCAAATGCATTACTCCAGCCTGGATTTAATTCTTTGGGAGCAGAAGACATGATCCAAATATCTTTGACGTTACGCTGAAATAAAAAAGGCAGGAGCTGACTGCAGCTCTCAAACTTAGGCTGGATTATATTGACAAGCCTACATTTCTCTTGTCAGTATTGAATGGATGAGCATCCATTAACTGTACCCAAGAATGGCTCTGATACAATGTGATACCTCTGGTCAATTAAACAGCTTAGACCCAGACTGCCCAATGTGCTTTTCTTAGTAGCTCGCAGTGAGGCTGGTTGTCAAGTTGATTGATTTTCTGTCGTATGTCTTTGGAATTTTAACTCTTTACATGGTGATTCGAATCAAAAAATATCTAAGACAAAAATTCCTTCGGGATCAGACATTCCATTGTTGGTGCGGAAACCATAAGCTATGTCATCTGCTGATATTGTATGTAGAGTGAGGAACTAACTGTGTCGGAAATATATGTCTAGGGTGCCACATTCACTATCTCACTGCAGTCGCATGCAAGCAACTACATTTCAGCTCACCAGCCATATGGAGAACTTGAAAAAATATACATGAAATTGCAGCATGAGTCTAAATGTGTGATTGTGTCAAACCGCTGGAAGCCAAGATAGGAATTGGCGCTGTCGACGCCATGTATCATTTGCTGCCACTGTGAGAAACATGAGATTAAAAAGTCCAGCAACAAATCTCCATCATCTGGTGAATATAACACCACCAAAGCTGACTCAAATCAGAGATGAAATGAATAAATACAAAGAGTTATCAATACATTCTCAGCACAGGGATGGTCACTAAGACACAATATCTACAGTCTGTGATGAGTCTATCAGAGCTGATGACAATTGACTAATAAAAGCTGTTCTGCTGACTGGATCCAGACTAATCAGATCCAAAATAATGCAGAAAGAACCCCTGCAGAGATTGCATGGGAACAGAAAAATGTGAACTCAGAGCATCATGGTATATGCATCTTGGACGGACAACTACAAACACTTTGAAAGAATAGGGTCTGCTGGCAACGTATACCAGAAGTATAAAAACATGCAGCAGAAAGAGATGAAGTTACCACCCAGACCATGGAATACAGTATAATGAGGGCTAGTTTATTCATGCACAATCAAGAATGGTATCTTATTGTTGCAGACCACTGCTCAAAATTCCCTTTTTATCAGGAAGATAAATGATTTGAGAATTGTGCATAATCATCTCAATAGCTTAAGTTTTGTTTGCAGAGCAAGAGATGATTGAAAATGCAATATTTAATTATGGAAGCTGAGTCATCTCCAGAGAATATAAAGAATTTGCTGAACAGCAATGGTTTGATGTATTTAAAAGCTAAATATGGCAAGGTCAAAGGTCAAAATGGTTCCACATTCCCTCAACAATAAGCTTACCCATCTATCCATCCTAGTTGCTGTTACCTTGTCCCTTTTTACACATGGAGTGCTGATCAGACACCAAATAAAACATTTCAGCTGATGTACTGGTCAAAATCAATGGGGATGAAAAGAAAGTCTTCTTATAACCCTTATTTATTCAAAGTCTCTGGTGATCACCAATTGGTTACATCTGCATGGTCAGCTCAAGGCATGATCAAAAATTATGGTATTGTCACTCATGGACTAAGTCACTATGAAAACTGTCTCAAAATATCCCTTTTGAATATTACAAGATCCCCCATCCCATCAAAAAAAAAATTCCCCGGTGGTTGATAAGCATCTCAAAGTGGATTCTTCACACTCTCCCCTGAACACCAATAATCAGAAGAACTTTCAAGGTTTCCTTCTGTGATTCTTCAGAATGTGAGTATTTGAAAATCATTGGCACTAGTAGGATTGTCTTCTGAAACCTTATCATTATTGTCTCCTTATATATTCTTATACTCTTATGCTGTCTGTCGGAATGCAACAGACAAACATTTCAGACTGATTTCCTGGTAAATGTTTGCTCACATAGGTGAAATGACTTTTACAGTATATAAATCATTTGACCTTTTTGTGCCCATAATGACCAAACTAACAAAGTTAATACTAGCCAAATTGAATTAATTTCATTGTGTCTTAAGTATATTACCACAGCACAACAGGTGTATATTGAAGTCATAATACATAGCTGGAAGTTAATCTGTTACATTGTAATTTCAATTATTTCAATCCATAACACATTATAAAGAATTAGGAACTGATTGTGACACAAGCTGGTTTCCAGAATGCCAATCGCACTGCAGTCATGTGCTGAGCAGCTATGTATTAGTTTACTAATCATATGTAGAGCTACCAGGTATAAATTATAGAAGTTGAGAAGTCATGTTGAAGTTGTACAGGTCATTGGTGAGGCCTCCTCTGGAATACTGTATCTGATTCTGGTTGCACTGTTACAGGAAGGATATTATTAAACCAGAGAGGGTTCAGGAAATATTTACCAGGATGTTGCCGGGCATAGAGTGTTTGAGTTATAGGGAGAGGCTGGCAATTTCTTTCATTGGAGCATTGGAGATTGAGGAGTGGCTTTATAGAGGTTTTAAAAATCATGAGGGGTATAGATAAGGTGAATTGTTGGTGTCTTTTCCCTATGATAGGGGTTTTCAAGACTAGAAGGCATATTTTAAAGGTGAGAGGAGAATGATTTAGAAAGGACATGAGGGGCAACTTTTCTCCACAGAGTATGGTTCATGTGTCAAATGAATTTTCAAAGGAAGTGGTGGATATGGGTGCAGGTACAATGTTTAAAAGATATTTGGATGAGTACATGAATAATAAACATTTGGAATGATATGGGCCAAGTTCAAGCAGATGGGACTAGTTTAGTTCAGGATTATGGTCAACATAGTCTGGTTGGACCAAATGATTTGCTTCTTTGCTGTAAGACTCCATGACTGTATGACTCAATGAAACTCCAGTCTTTTAAGTTTATAAGTATGATTTTTTTGAACACACTGTTGAGCAGGGAGTTCTTTACGGTGGTGAGCAGGAGCAGAAAGGGAGCCTTCAGTTAGTCACAGGAACATGGAATGTTTTGGAGGATAAAATACAATCCCAGGGGAGATCTGGTGCCTGGACCCCTGGGATCTTCCAACGGGTATGAGTGTGAACCCAGTGGTGGTGAGGTAGATGGCTTAAGGAACCTGGAAGAAGGCACAGCTGCTGCTCTGGGACCATGAGCACAGCTGCCCTGCCTCTATAGATTGCCAGGTTTCCTGAGCCCTAATCATGTCGAGATAGTGAATTCCACTACCCACAACTTGTAGAAAGCTCTCTAGTGACGAGGTTTTAAAAAAACCCAGGAACTTCCTGAAATATTCACTTGCTTCTTGAAATGGCCGAAGGTTCAGTTAAGTGTGGAAGGATAACCTGCTCAAAAATAAAATCCATCATCATTGAAGCAGGAAATTCAGCCTCGCTGTGTGGAATGAAAAGATGGTCAAACATTTTGAGTGATTGTTGAAGAATTTTGATTTACCTGTTTGATAGTTTTTTTAAAGTTGAAGACTTATGCAATTACATCACTCATGCTTTTTAATGCTATTTCATCAACCATAGTATCTGATTGGTACTTTTGTTGGAAAGTGCTTCCTTGAATCAATTATGGATTTGTTTTTTGCTTGAAGAACATGTGAGACCGTATTGTAATATTACTGAGACCAGAGGTTCAAATATGACAACATTGAATGTTCTGACATGAGGGGTTACAATATTGTTCTGTGTATGAGACAACTCCACACTCATAACTAGACTGTGAAGGGTCAAGCTCCAAGAGCCAAACTCCTGCTGTTATAAGTAAATGACTTTGGGCTTTCAAGATTCAGATGTAAATTGCATGGATACAGTGCACAAAGAGAATCATAACTCAGCACTAATTAGCATTAAATTGACAAGCTCATTAAGACAAACAATAAAGAAATCTACTGTGAGAAGTGAAAATGTCTTATTCTCACAGTAAGGTTTACAACTCTGACAGGAGTTGAGATGCATGATTGGGATAGTGCAGTCGAAACCTTCTGCTTCATTAAGCCAGCTGGTGTTATATGTGGACTGGAAATGAATGATTATTAATATGTTGGAACAGTCTGTAAAAAACAAACTTGGGTTCCCAGTCTTGCACTTGTCCAGTTGTCCAAGACAATGACAAACAACACCAAACAATGTGAGCTGTAATTGTTTCCTTGAAAGATCACCATTGGCCACTTATATGCTTTGGATTTTCCAATGGGGTGGCAAGTTCATGGATAGAGTTTTGTCAGTCCATGTAAAATAGAATATGGTAAAAGCTTCACATTCGATCCATTGTCATGAAAGCTATCAAACACATACATTTGCTGCTTACAGAGCAGGTATCATATTTGTCTTAGTGAAAGCTTTTTGAAAGATATCACTGACATAATGCTCAGTCTGCTCAATCCAAATTCATGTGTCTACTGGCAATAGAGAAACTGGAGAGTAATACAATTCCTCACATCACTATATGTTTACTTGGTTATATGTTCCTGTGCTTGACATGACCTTTCAAGTAGTTGAATTGTAATATTTGTAGTTTACCTGAGAAGTGGCAGAAAGCAAGACATTGTAAAGTTTTATGTTTCAGCTAAAATATATTAATTATAGGGATTTATAATTAAATACAGTTCCTTTGGACTAGAAAAGGGGGTCAGTAATCTTATTCCTGATGAAGGCTTTCGCTGCTCCTTCAATGTTGCCTGAACTGCTGTGCTCTTCCAGTACCACTAATCCAGAATCTGGTTTCCAGCATCTGTAGTCATTGTTTTTACCCCATCTGTACATAGTGATTTACTGGAAATTTGATACATGCAGAGGAAAAGACAATTTGGGACTTGATTTTATTTTCTTCCCACTTTCCCCTTTCTCCACAGTAAAGAGATATGATTTGGAGATGCTGGCGTTAGACTGGGGTGTACAAAGTTAAAAATCACAGAACACCAGGTTATAGTCCAAAGGGTTTAATTGGAAGCACTAGCTTTCGGAGCGTCACTCCTTCATCACAACCACCTGATGAAGGAGTGATGCTCTGAAAGCGAGTGCTTCCAATTAAACCTGTTGGACTATAACATGGTGTTATGTGATTTTTAACTTAGTAAAGAGCTAGATCACTATAACTATCAGTTCTGATGAAGAGTGACCAGAGTCATAATGTTAACTCTGCTTTCTTCCTACAGACCTGCTGTGTTTTACTAGCAGTTTCTGTTTTTGTTGCACTATAACTGTTGAGGCTTGCAATTATAGGTTGGCCTTCAGGACAAGGCATCTAAGGCTGGATTGTGCTTGCAGAACATTTTGTAAGTTAACATTCTCAGAATAAAAGAGGAGCAAACCAGGAAAACAGTCTGTACTTCCCATTTACTAATTAAAGTATTTGAAATTGTGTTGTAATTCCTCAAGTAATTGCATACAAGACTACAGGAGGCTTTTGGTTACGTCTACATTTTAAACAAAATCTGCCCACAGTTATCTTCAGTTTATTTGGTTCTGACATATGATATACTTTTAAAAAATCAAACATAAACAAACAACAGATTTTGAAAAGGAAGCATCACATTTTAATATCAGAGAAATTAACATTATTGTGACCTGATACTTATTAAATTGAACAGAGACAAGTGTCATGAGATCAGATACAATGACAATTTTCTTGACAGCGTGTGCTAACTTTAATCACTAAACATAGGACTCTGTGAATTTGGCTTCTTTGAAAGTTTGGAGCAGATGCCAGGAGGCTCTCAGTATTTGTGATTTCTGTTTCTCATCAAACACCAAGGTTTCTCCAGTCTATTAATTTTCAAAGTTCATAACTTGAAAGCACACCAAGCACTCTGAGACCCCTGTTACTTCTGAACATAACAATCTTCTGGAGAATGGTGTTTGATGTATAAATATATTGGTCATGTGGAGATTAGTCTATGCGATTGTACTCACAGGACACCTCCCCAAAGTCAAAATGACTCTCTGGCTTTTTGGAAGGAGACAGAGTGAGAGACACGGGCGAGACAAATAGACCAACTTGAGAGAGCTAAATCATGCAAGAAAAATGGGAAAGCCGCACGAACAGTGTGGAAATGCACCCATCACGCAGTTTGAAACCCTGAGATCAAGTTTCTTAAGATGACAAAGTATTCTGTATTATATGTGTTAGAAGTTCTGTTTCAGCAGAAGAGTTAACGAGAGAGAAGTGACAGAAAGAAACAACAGTTTTTAGTACCCTGACAGCAAATGCTTCATTTAGAAGAGCAGCCGCGATAGTTGGGTGAGTTCTTTTTCTTTACCTGCTGCAAAACCTGATAAAAGGTGCAATTTCAATGTTTCTCCCCTGAGATAGAGTATCTAGTGACATTGCAAGCAATTTGAGAGTGGGCAACACTATTCACCTGAGAGCCAGAATTCCCTGGCAGACTACCCAAGTTATGAATCAAACATTCAATTATCTCAGTGTTTCGATGGAATAAAAAAAGAGTTTGAATTTGCTTTTGAACCAGTGACAACCAAGTGTGTGATCATGGAAATTCTTATTCTCTGGCTGATTTGGTATCAGTATCATGGTTGTCAGAGTTTTACCTTCATGTTATATCCTATTAGAATGTAGGAAAAGCAGGAGGCCATTCAGTCCCTCAAACTTGTTCCACCATTTAATTGGATATGTGCTTTAATTCCATGTACCTTGCCATGGTTTTATATCTCTTATTTACCAAAAATCTGTCAATTTTATACTTTTTGATTGACCTAGCCTCAATAACCCTTCGAGGAAGAGATAGTATTTTAGATTTCCCCTAATCTTGCTGAGAAGAAATGCCTGCCTTTTTCTCACAGCACCCACAAAAAAAATGCTCATCTTGAATCAATAAAAGGCTGTAATAGAATGACGTATTTATTAATGAAACAATCTGCACAGCATAAGACTTGCATATAGGTAGTAGTGCATTGTGCATTTTCTCCTTATGATATTTCTAACAGACAGTATGAGTCAGTCTGTCAATTCAGTTTTTTTTTGTTTGGAAAGAGTTTTTCACAACAATTGTGTCCCTTTAAAATTAGTCTTTTATTTATTCAGTGATATTTGTTGACTGTTAACCTGATTGAATCAAGACCTCTTAATTTTAATCAGAAAGGTAATGCTAAAAGAAAACAAAAATCGGCACTTAATAAGTTTGCCTTATCAAATGCCATTGTGAAATGCTCAATGGGTAGCACTGTTGCCTCACAGCACCAAGAACCTGGGTTTGATTCCAGCTTTGGGTGACTGTCTGTGTGGAATTTGCACATTCTCCCTGTGTCTGCGTGCGTTTCTGCTGGGTCCTCCAGTTTCCTCCTACAATCCAAGGATATGCAGGTTAGGTGGATTAGCCATGGTAAATGCAGTGTTACGGGGATAGGGTAAGGAGCTGGGTCTGAGTGGAATGCCCTTTGGAGAGTCAGTGCAGACTTGATGAGTCAAATGGCCTTTTCCCGCACTGTAGAGATTCCATGGTTCTAAAGTGTGATGTGGTGAAATGTTTTCTATTGTTGTAGTTATCCTTAAATGTGAGATCAATCTCCAAAGTGCTTTCCAACTTCAATTAATTTGCTGAAAGTAAAACTAAACAGTCACAAGACTTAAATGGTTCAAACATATTTAGCTGTCAATTCAGCCAATAATGTCCATATTCCCCGAAGCTTACAGCCATTACTGATAAACAGGTAGGTCCTGTTTGGGAGGTTGCAAAAAAAGGCCATCTCTTTTTGCAACAGATGGTCGTGGTGAAGGGTTGTTTTTCAGACTGGAGGCCTGTGACCAGTGGAGTACCACAAGGATCGGTGCTGCCTCCACTACATTTCGACATTTATAGTAATGATTTGGGCGTGAGCATAAGAGGTATAGTTAGTAAGTTTGCAGATGACACCAAAATTGAATTGGACAGCAAAGAAGGTTACCTCAGATTACAATGGGATCTTGATCCCATTGGTCAATGGGCTGAGGAGTTGCAGATGGAGTTTAATTTAGATAAATGCGAGGTGCTGCATTTTGGGAAAGCAAATTTCAGCAGGACTTATACATTTAACAATAAGGTCCGAGGGAGTGTTGCTGAACAAAGAGACCTTGGAGTGCAGGTTCATAGCTCCTTGAAAGTAAATTCGCATATAGATAAGATAGTGAAGAAGGTGTTTGGTATGCTTTCCTTTATTGATCAGAGTACTGAGTACAAGAGTTGGGAGGTCATGTTGCGGCTGTACAGGACATTGGTTAGGCCACTTTTGGAATACTGCATGCAATTCTGGCCTTCTTATCGGAAGGATGTTTTGAAACTTGAAAGAGTTCAGAAAAGATTTACAAGGATGTTGCCAGGGTTGGAGGATTTGAGCTGTTTTCCCTGGAGCATCGGTGGCTCAGGGATGACCTTATAGAGGTTTATAAAATCAAGAGGGACATGGATTGGATAAATAGACAAGGTATTTTCCCTCGTCCAGAACTAGATATCATAGGTTTAGGGTGAGAGGAGAAAGATATAAAAGAGACCTAAGGGGCAGCTTTTTCACACAAAGGGAGGTACGTGTATCGAATGAGCAGCTAGAGGAACTGGTGGAGACTGGTACAATTGCAACATTTAAAAGGCATCTGGATGGGTATACAAATAGGAAGGGTTTAGAGGGATTTGGGCAAGGTGCTGGCAGATGGGACTAGATTAGGTTGGGATAGCTGGTTGGCATGAATGAGTTGGACAGAAGGCTCTGGTTCTGTGCTGTACATCTCTATGACTCTATGACTTGGCACAGTCCGAGCCATTTAGACAAGTGGACTGAAGATAATTGATTTGACCCTAAATTTGTTTCTTGCAATATTTAAGAGATCTGACTGGGCTTTGATTTTCTGTGCGATTATGGCAAGATCAGCAACAGCAGTTCAGAGATCAATATATTCTAGCCCTGAGAATTCACTTCTATAACTGTGTTTCACCATGAGACAATAAATCAAAAAATCAACAGCCATTAACAGACACAAGTGTCACACACTCGCATTCCCATTTTTTTCTGTTTTTCTCTGCCTTCCCAGATTACTTTTCTCTCTTGTACATCTCTCTGTCCTCCCTTCACAGTTTGTATTTCTCGCTATCTTCGTCCACTTTAAATTTTGATTTATCTGTCCCCCTCCCACCCTTCATTTGGCTGTAAAATATGTGGAGATATTCCTGAGATTGTAAAATGAATATAAAAGGCAAGTTATTTCTTCACCTCAAGTGGCTGCTACATAATTCAAGAATGTGACGATATCATGTCTGTGACCATTGGTTCCTGTTTCTTATTACAGTGAATTTATTTCATTCGTGCAGAATTTTGGGCAATATTAGATTCAAGTGCTCTTGGAACTCAGTTAAAATTGACCAAACTCATTTTGGTGCACAGTTTAAAAGCAAAGTTTTTCTTGCCTTCGAACCATGCAGTCCTCATTCTTCATTGTCATTCATAGAGCTGGATTCTTTGTAGTTTATGTGACCTTAATACTTTATATGCAATTTACTATCTGATAAATATATTTGTTAGCAATGATGCTATATCCTGAGTAAAGAATGATAAAAGTAGTAACTTTATGTTGCTGACATACAAAGAGCGTCTGGTATTTGCTGTAAATTGTTATTTCCATTTCAAAACTTTTGAACTCTTGCCTATGAGTTCCTGAAAAACTTTGTTTTTAATGAAATAGCACAGTTTATCACCATGTGCATAATGTAGCATCGCATCTGACATTTTACCTAGTTTGGCAACAAGTTAGGGATCATCCAGCACATGCAATGGTACAAAATCATTTAGACAAGTCGTGTTCCTCTGCTGACTTAGGGTTTGGATGAGAAAGTAGTTTGTCATGTTATTACCTTGATAGAATACTCCGATGTACCATAACTGACACTCAATTATACACTTAGTTCACTACTCTTGACCCTGCACCGAGAAACTCTAATGCCGCAGTCTGTAAATTATCCTTCCTTGATTGCCAGTTGCTCTTTCAAACCTGTGCTGTCGAACATTTGATTCATGTGTGAATTTCTTTTGTTTATAAGAAAGGCAAGCAACACTTTGCTTTTGTAGCTGTCACTATATTCAGAATTTAGATTGGGACTTTAAATAAGGGCAAAACAATGAAAGGCAACAAGAGCTATGGTCACTTCATACTTTTGGCAGATTTATGTTATAGTTTATGCTCCTGGGAACAAATCTAAACTGAAACTCAAAAGCCTTGTCAATAATTTATCAGTAAATAATTAGAATTTAAACATGTTTCCTCGCAGAGCTGGGAATTATCAGTAATGCTGGCTTATCCCTGAAATGCTCTGCATTTTGTCTTTGACATTGCTCTTGTAGTTCTTTGGCAGAGGTTGTAACATGTGGAAAACAACTGGCTCCTCTGCTAAACATGAGACAGAAGAATATAAATCTACTCTTTATGCATTCTAATATAAGTAGTCCATGGTGTAACATCAAGATGATAGTGTGATGACCTGTTCTTGTTGAAGCGTTGCAGAAAGTATGGACTTTGTGAAACCAATATATTTTTTAAAAGTTGTCTGGAATATTTTAAGTGTTATGTTGTCTTGTTTTAATGTACTTCAAACAGTTAGGCAGGGTGTACAGTTATGACATATGAGTTGTGACATATATGTCGACCAGGTGCATAAGTCAATTCTCCAGTCTTTGGTGCCAAAGTGTATATTTATGTCTATACTCACCAAATAGGTTAACCTCAGTTTGATGCTAATAAACGTTCTCGTTCTATTTTAGTTAAGCCAGTTTCGAAAGCATCAATTTTTAAAATGTTTAAGTGAATTACAACTGTATGACTTCAATTATACCATAGGGGGAAAAATTCACTGAGCTTTATAATTACATGAGAATTGCTTATTCAGAACTTTAAAAGAATATGTTAATTTGAATTATGTCAAGTATTTAGAATAAAATGTATGTGGACTTTTATTCTCATTTTCCTGACTGTTTTATATGAACTATAAAACTATCTAATGGTGAAAAATCTGCGGGTGGAGTGTGTCTCAGGAAAGTATTAGTCATCATTGTAATCATTCTAACCTTTAGTAGTTTTGTGGTGATCTTGTTATTCAGTAAGACTCAAGGTGGAACACTAGTGGACATTAAAAACGTTTTAAAGGTGATTGAAGTTGGGTGTATGTCTAAAGAGATTCTTTGACACATATTAATCAATTAACGATTTTTATGTTAACCGAACATGGACAATTCTTAGAGAATTGAAAGCAGGGGCATTGGGATATCAAGGAGCAATGAGTCAAATACAGATTGATGGTACCTTATGTTGTTTGTTTGTTGGCAAGTTATAACAGAGGGAGGATAAAGGTTTGATTTTTGCACCAGAATTTAATGCATATTTGAATTACTTCTTGTTTCCTTTGCTGGGTTCAACTAAATAGGTGGAAAGTGACTTATTTTGTTTTCTTTCAGAACAAATGTCTAGAGCAAGAAATCAGAGCTAATTGGATTTATCAAACAAAACATTGAAAATATTCCTTCTCCACAGTACGCTTTGTCAGCTGACTCTGTCACAGTTTCTCATTGGCTCTTCATTAATCTTAATTCCTTGGCTTGACAGGTTTTATATTCAGTGTATAAGTCAGCCGTTGTTTTTGGCAAGATTTTTCAAAAATCAGAGGTTGAATTGAACATTGTGACTTACAGCATCTCTTTACCAAACATGATGACTGATTCATCCCAAATGCCAATAAACAACCTTAATATCTTTACAGACTCTTTACTAACTTCCTCTGCATTGTGAACATTTTCTGTTTAAATTTCCAATTTCAAACAATTGCAGTTTGTATTACCTTGAAAATTACGGTTGCCATGAAATGAGTTCCAAGAACAAATACTGACTCAAGAAACAGAATTTATATGAGCTTATTTCTGTTTACAAAGTCAATAATCACTGCCATAAACAATATCCCCATGCTGAGAAGATACAGTGAACGCAAATAAAACAAGCTCAGAAGTCACATGACACCAGGTTATAGTCCAACAGGTTTATTTGAAATCACAAGCTTTCGGAGCACTGTTCCTTCAACTATAACTTGGTGTCGTGTGACCTCCGACCTTGTCCACCTTAGCGCAACCCTGGCATCTCCACATTACAAATAAAATACTCTTGGAAGAATCAGAATATGCTGTAACCTGGGAGTTGCAGATCGTGATGGAAATATAATAACTTTTCAGAGTGACATACCCACTCTCCCACTCAATTAGGTCATGGTTGTTCTCTATTTTAACTCCATTTACCTTCTGGTTTCATACTTCTTCATCATTAAATGGTCAGAGATTTTTTGTATCATGAAAGACGGTAGGAATGACTGAAACAATGGTTGCCAAGTTAGAAAGCTGGAAATGGCCTCAGCTTCTTTCTTTGTCATTTGCATGGCAAGAAATCTCAGACCCTTGAACCCACGCACATCAATGAAAGAGGAAACTGATTGCTTGAGTGTCCACCCATGTAAGTTTTTATCACTTTCAGGGAGAATGTTGGATTTACATAACTGTTGGGGTTTACAGAGGCTGAATGGAGATATGAACCAGGGAATGAGGCAGGCAGAGGTCCCTGGTGACACCCACATGCACTCTTCAATTCCCTGTGAGAATGTATCACTTTCCCAAAGTACATGATGATGCAATATGGTACATTCAGGTCCCAATGCAGTCTCCTCAACAATGGGAAGATCATTCAGGATGAATGCTCTCTGGAATACCTCTGCTTTCTGTTCAGACATGACACTCAGCAACCAGTTGCCTACCTTTTTCCTTCGCCACTTTGTTATATTCTGACCCATACTAACCCAAGTCTCCCATTTTCTTCTGCTGACCCCAAAGGCCCTCATATCCTCTATGCTAATGAATGCTCTTCCACATTGCCTTTGATAACTCCTATGCCATACCATGTTGCTTTAATAGAACACTTTGGGTTATGTCAATAAACATACCTTGAAACTACAAACACACATTTTCAACTCACCATATTATGACCCCAGGCCAAACTGAATTTGGAGTTACGACCTGGTTAGGAATCAATTTGAAAGGTGATGAAGTGTGAGGATTAGGCAACTCAGAAAATTAAGTCACATGATTCCATAGTTTTAAACAAACAACAGTAAGCCTTAAAAAGGAGCATTATAAGAGAAAGACAATCTACAATATATATACAACTTCTTTCTAATATCCAGAACGAACATATGGTTTATATGGATAATAGTCTGTGTTCAAATAATACACAGTGCACAACAAGTATCAAATATGATCAAATATTACATGGATTTCTCAACAATACCCACTAAATGTTAATGGCATAATGGGGCAACAAATCTGATGAAACTATTTTCCATGGTCTATATTCCCTTGGATTTCAAAAACTGCATGTAAGTACTCATTCACAAGCATAACTCCAGCTCTTCACTGACAGCAAGCTTCCCGGAGTCAGGTCTTCCCTGCGAAGTCTTACTCAGCTACTGGAAGCAAACACTGCTTTTGAGTTTTTTAACCCCAGTTGTCTCAGCTACATTCATTTGAGCCCCTCAATAGTTCCACACTTTCCCAGATCAAAAACCTGTTTCTAAGTCCTGACCCCTAGCTTCCTACTAAATTCTCAAATGTTTCCCAGGGCTCTAACAACAATAGAGCCATGTAGCTGGTTCTTGACTCATTACTGTCCTTTATACAGAATCTGTGTAGTTCAACATGTAAACAATAACACAGTTAACGCCAGCACACCTCAAATGGAATCTGCTTCCTTTCTTGTCTGTCATCTATCGTCCATGTCTTTTCCAAATGAGCTCTTCAAACACTTCTTTGGTGACTCTGAAGGACCAATTGAAAATTTTGCAAGAAACCCCTCCTCTATTGTTGGATAGAGCTGAATGTTACCACCTCTCAACACTGGCTGTTCCATAAGTATTACTAGTCATAGATTGCTGAGCTACTTAAGACAGATAATGAATAAAAATCGAGGAGTTTATCAGAACAGACAGTGGTAGGTAAGTCTGAGAGTTTAAATAACTAGTTGCTTAATGACATTTTCTCGCTCATTCGGTTTCTTTTAAACTATATTACTCAATGTCAATGTGATTGATGTGAAATTAGACGTAAGTTGGAGTTTAAAGAATGTAGGGTTCTTTTAAATTCCCATTTCTCTCTTATAGTTAGACTTCAAGATATTAGGAGTGACCAAAAAACTGAAAACATTGATATAAAAGTGAAGTGGTGTGGGTGCTAGAAATCGGAAATAAAAATACTAAGTACTGGAGCCACTCAGTGAGTGGAGAGAAAAACAGAATTAATGGGCAGGATTTATATTCCCCTCCTGCTATCAATTTTAAATTGCAAACATGTACGAATACTAGGATCCACAGGGAAATTTCAGGTTGTGTATCCAATTACATGGATATCTCTAGGAACTTCATTGGAGACTTATCCTATGAGGAGACATTGAGCATTTTAGGCTGATACTGCTAGAATTTAGAAGAACAATTGGAAATCTAATTGTGATGTATTAGGTGCTAAAGGGGATTGACAAAGTAGTTGTAGAGAGGATGTTTCTCCTTGTAGAGCAATCTAGAATTTGAGGGCATAGTTTTAGATAGTGGGTGGCAGATTTAAAATGGAGAAATTCCTTCTCAAAAAATCGTGAATCTCTGGAGTTCGCTACCAGAGTGCAATGCACACTGGGGCACTGAATAAACTTAAGGAGGAGATAGACAGATTTTTGTTAGCGATGAGTTAAAGAATTATGGGGAGTAGTCAGGAAAAGAGACTTGAGGCTGAGATGACGTCAGCTATGATCGTATTAAATGGCGGAGCAGGCTTGACTGGCTGAATCATCTCTTCTTGCTTCTTATGTTCTTAAACCTGTCTAATTAAGGGTTGTGATTGGGAGCCTGAGAGCCAATAGAAGGCCATCAGCACTTCAAGCTTAGCATCCTGTAGCCGGATGTGATCACTGCTGGATTAGATGGGCAAACCTGAAGTGCCTCAAGAAGGATGTGCCCTCTGAAAACCTTATTGAACAATAAAAAGGGGAACCCTGTATAAGATATCTTGCTGCCACAGCTGTCTTTCTCTGGTATTCTGGCTGTCATGTGGGCCAAATAAATGAAATGTGGGACAATTGACAGTCAGAGCTTGCTGGTGATAGACAACATCTATCCATCTGACAGATGTCAGCCTCAGCAAGGGGCTCATTTGCAATCTGCAAGCCTTGTTCAGCATATGCAGAGTGCTCTCAGAGGCAGCAGGCAACCACAAGCCCTGCCCTCAGAAATAGCCTCCCTCTAAATAGATGTAGGAACATGATAGAATACCCCATGCAATTGTTAACACTCCTCTCTCCTGTCCCTTCTCCTATGCAAATGCAAGCCAATATTTTCAAGTCGCTGACTCTCCAATACTGATGCAAATCTGGCAGCAGGTGTGGAGTGAGAAACAGAATTAACCTGTCAGATTGGTGACCTTTCAAAAGTCATCAACCTACCATGTTTAATCCATTGCTCTTCCTACAGAGGCTGCCAGATGAGCTGAGTGTTTCTTGCATTTTCAATTTTGATAACTTAAAAAAGAACATTGTTTAAGGCATGGGATTTGGCCATTATGAATGAGCTGGAATTAATTTGTGTATATTAAAGAAGATATCAACATGCAATCATTAATTTTGGCCATTTATATAACAGTTCTAACCTGCGTAATTGTTGCCTTTGCTGTATGACAGACTGATTTTTCACACATTTTTTTAAGCCTACATCTCCAAAGCTGATTAGGAGTCCAACACGAAAACCTTAATAAACATTTTCTTGAAACAAAGTATTCTTACTAAAACTACAGAATAATAAGCTACTTGAAAAGTGGCAAATATCCGCAATTGCAGAGACAACCTGATGATAAATGTATAATTGCTTGCCAGCCCACAGAGAAAGATCTTGGATTTTCATATCTTGTGTGTGTGGGCAGTCCAGGTAGACTGCAAAAGGGTGATCTGAATACAATGCAGCACTGCAGCAATACCACGTCTACTATGGCTTGCGCTCTTGTTGGTTCTAGAACATGTTTCTCAACATTTTATGAGCACCTTCTACTGCCAAATTAATCTTTCATGTTTACCTGTCAGCTAAAATCATCCTTAATACTATCCTTCTATAATAAACACCCAGTATTTCTTCTTATATGCTTCAGACCACATTATGGTTATTATTTGGGAATTTTAGAAATCTGGTTATTTTGAGTACAATGACATTGATAGGAATTTTCAATATTTTTGAATACCATTTTAAATGATGTATTAAGAATACTGTAATGAGGAAATAGTTCTGAATAGTATCCAATGGTCATTTTCAGTAATTTGAAATTGAATTGCTCAAAAATTATGGATTCACTCCTTGGTTCAAAGTGTTTTTGTCTCTGATCAAAATGTTTCCCTCTGTATTAATCAAATTGTGTCAAGGTACTAGAAATTAACACATAAGGTGACAGTTCATAAAGTAAATTGTTCTGCAGGTTACATGATAAAACATTGACTAACTTTGCAGAATCATGCATTTGCAAATTTTGTATTTGTTGATATATCAAATGAATTTGAGCAGAAGCAGAGAAGGAAAAATTACTTCTCAAAAGATGGACAATATGTGCTCATTTTGCTGATTGTGCCCACACTGAGGCTGTCTCCTTGTATGTCTGCCATGGGAAGAACACTGTCTTAATGAGAAATTCAAACTCACAGTCCATTCTAGCATAGATAGAAATCACTCAGCTAAAGGTGGCTAGATTGAGTGATGGACAGCTTTGAGACTTTCATAAAGTAAATACTGGCATGGGAGCAGGTGCTGTGCTGCCTGAGATGATTGCCCTTTTTATGGGATTTCATTTTGCACTGAACACATTTACTTGAATGAAATGCAATCCCCTCTGGCATTCACATGATTGTGCATGGACCATTGTGATCTGGGTTTTCACTTCCACATCCGTTTGGCGGTGTGTCCAGTCCAGTTGGGAGTAACATTGATGCACCATTTCTTGAGGAGATATCTGGATGGGAATATGTGGTCTCCTTTCACATTATACAGAATTAATCCTGGCATTCACCTGCAGAGATCCTTAATCGCAAGAACCTAATATAAACAGATTGCAAACATTATATTTGATTGACATTACAATGTACTCCTTATCCTTCTGTCGTAGATTGTGTCAACTCCTAAGATCATTTTAAAATATATCAATCAGATCATCAGATCCTCTCTTTTTTTCAATCAAATAATGATATTCTGACCAAATGCTGAATCTAAAAGCTTTTTCAATAATAAAACTTGACTTTGGACATTGAAGGCTGCATTCCCGTTCCAGGATCCTGATCCAAAGGCTAGTGCGAATTCTGCATTGGGAACCTGCAGATGCTGGCAACAGAAGATACAAACAATTTTTTTTAGATTAGATTACATTACAGCGTGGAAACAGGCCCTTCGGCCCAACAAGTCCACACCGACCCGCCACTCACCCATGCCCCTACATTTACCCCTTACCAAACACTACGGGCAATTTAGCATGGCCAATTCACCTGACCTACACATTTTTTTTGGACTGTGGGAGGAAACCGGAGCACCCGGAGGAAACCCACACAGACACGGGGAGAACGTGCAAACTCCACACAGTTAGTCGCCTGAGGCGGGAATTGAACCCAGGTCTCAGGCGCTGTGAGGCAGCAGTGCCAACCACCGTGCCACCGTGTCCAATTAAGTACACACCTCCAGAGCCCCTTCTAAGTAAGAATGCTTCGCAGGATCTAAAGGCTGCTAGGCCAACAGGAGGCCTTTTAGCACTGCACGATTAGCAGCTTTGTTGCCAAAGGTGAAAACTGCAAATGTAGTAAGGGGAAAGAGAGGATGCCTCAAAATGGAGGCTTTTTGAATTTATAATTGCCAAGAGACCAAAGCTGCCAGCCAGTCAGACAAGGGGAATGGGATATTTTCCTTGAAAAATGACGATTAACCCTCACCACGCCATTTTCCATTCTGATCTACCATCACGCAGATGTCTCCATATCTTGAGTGAATTTTGGCTTTAATGGAGGTACACATACTGACTTGAAAATCCCAGCCCACCTCAGCAGAGGTGATGTTAATAGACCTTGCGGAGTGATCAAATTGGCACTGGCTGCTTGTAGAGGGGCAGCCGGAAGCCCCTCCCTTTGAACCTCTTTCAACATGGTCCGGAGGTGAGAATGTGTTGGCTCATTAGCATGTCTATCTTCTATCATCTCCTGCAGTCTGTTGGTCTATATGGGCTTAAGCATGTATATCAATTCACCTAACCTACATCAATATGCACTTGTTAGCTTGGTTGAGCAATGGTGGCTACACCACTATTGGATAAAGTACACAGATTTGTTTTTTATCATTCTCTATTTATACCAGCTTTGTTGTTAGATGTATCATTATGGTATTCACAATCTGATGAACATCAGTGACTTTTAAAAAGTAATATTCACTTACATACAAGACCCATCCATCCATTAGTATACTGTTGCTGAGTATCAGTTTTCTTCTGGTTTCTTAGCTGTGGAAATCACTTTAGAATCTGAGTTAATGGATGTGCAGTGCATTAGGGCCGATTTACTCTTACCATGAGTCACTTGCTGTTTACTATAATGTTGGTTCACTTTAATGCATTAAAATCATTATGCTTTCACTGAGGTAATCTTATGGGTTAATTCACTATTTCGACTTGCACTTTTCTTGAGTAATGGATTCCCTGCTGCAGTGCAGGATTACTGATATTACATTTCAATGTATTCTCACGCAGCAAAGTTACATTGAATTTGTATATCGTTTGATTCAATATATTTTATTAATGAACTAGACAGAGTGTGGGGAACCTTCTGAACTACAAATTGTCTTCTGCTGCCAATAGGAGAGAACATGCAGGTGTTCACAGTTTCCAGGCAGTGGGATGGCATGGTTGACATGTGTGAGGAGTCTGTGGTTTAAACTGGAGACTGTGATATGCTGCTCAGCTTTCCTGTGTGAACTGTCATGATCATGACATTGCTGTTGAAGATGAACTTTTCCATTTACCCACAACAATGATTGAAATGCCATTACCTGCTTCTTCCTCCAAGACAATTAAGAAAAACAGGGTGGATACTATTTATCTTGAGCTACTAAATTAAAAAGCCATATGATTCATGAGAGGTTGGAGGATATGAACAATTTGATAAATACTCACATTTACTTGAAAATAAATTGATCAATTTGCAAAAAGTTAATAAATTATCAAAAGACACCCCCCTCCATTAGACCCACATTAATATGGGGAAAAGTGCCATCATTAATTAAAGAAGGAAAACGTGGAGGACATTCTTCATGTCAGCATCAGTCAATCCAGACTGAGGAACAGGAGAAGCTAGCTAACCAACCTGTTTGATTTTTCAGAAGGTCATGTACCTAGTAGATATTTGGAAGTCTTGTGAACCTGAGACTTAAAAAAGAGAATTTGTAATAGCTCCACAGCAAAGGTTGCTTGTTCAGCTTTAAGAATTTGAAACGAGACTACAGATATTAGTGTATGAACACAAGGTTAATCTAAAGTTCATACAATTGCTTTGGTTGTGGCATTAACTCATTTATTTTAGCGTGGTTTGTGTGCCTGTCAAAAACAGTGGTGAGAACTTAATAAACTATTTAAATGCAAATAGATATTTTTTCCATCTGCAAACATATTGGGCAGCTTTTTTTGTTGCATCTATCATTAGATTTACTTGTAGTAGATCATTCAGCTTATAATAATTTTGCCTACCAAGTTGCTGAAGAAGCAAGCTAATAACTGAACTTAGGACACCATGGTGAACAAAATAGTCAACAGGGTAGATAATCTAACCTATGAAATTTAAGAATTGGGAAATAAACAACAGTAGGACAGAGAAGGATGAATTAGAGTGGATGAGTTTAGTGACAGATCAGATGAAGGAAAAGAAATATAGAGAGGGTAAAAAAAGAATGGATATAGAGAGATACAAAAGGAGAGATGAGGGCTACTCTTGTCAATCTGATTAATCCAAACTATATGCATATTAATGTTTATTGCTGTACCTTTCTTAGAAGCCCCTAGTATTTTCTGTGCCCAACTGTGGGACTACTGTTTGGTTACCTATAGATTACACCCAGCAGGGATTCCTTTTCCTTGCGATTTCTTATTTCCTTCCAAGGCTAATTCTACTTCTTGATCTCCATTGCTGAGATCATTTCTCAGTGTACCACTGACCTCATCCGTTCCTAACAAAGTTACACCATTTTGTTTTCTTTGCTCCTTACCCTTCCAAAAATAAAACATTTCCCTTGGATATTCTCAAACCTGGTCTCCCTGCAACCACATCTTAGTAATTGCCACCAAGTCATACCCATTTGTCCTGATTTGCCCTCTTAGCCCATTAATTTTATTCTGAATGCTTTGTACATTCAGATACAAAGCCTTTATATGTTGGTTAAGTTATCAATTTTCCCTACTCTTGTATGATTTCTTGGTGCGATATGATATTCACGCATTCTGTCCCTTCCTTTACTTTTTTTGATAACAATGAGACTCATCACTCAACTGTACTCCCATCTTCTTCAACTTTGATTTTTCTAAATTTCCATGGAATTGAACAGAAGCCCCCATTATTTACTTTACGACTATATTTAAACCTTTTGTTAAGAGATTCGCCAGGACTCTGGTCCCACCATTATTCAAGTGGAGCCCATCCCATTGGAAGAGCTCACTCCTTTGCCAGAACTGGTACCAGTGTACCAGGAATGCGAACTATTTTCCCATGCATTTACGTGTTTAACCTTGTTGACCTGTGCCAATTAGCTTGTGGCTCAAGTAGTAATCTGGTGATTATCAACTTTTTGGGTATACTTTCTAGTTTAGCACCTAGCCAGTCATTCTCTCACCAGAACCTCTTTCCTTGTTCTGCCTGTGTCATTGGTACCTATGTGGACCCCAACAACTTTCTCCTAGCACTGCAAGTTCCCAAGTTCCTCTGCAGCTTAGATAACTGAACATATGAAACCATCTCGATAAGATAACCTGAACTCATGGACCAGGCAGGCAACACAGCCTTTGCGACTAGAGAATATTGTCTATTCCCCTGACTATACCCTCTCTGATTACAACTCCATTCCTTTTTCCTCCCCCCTCTGTGTCATGATACTTTGGCCAGTTTGCTCTTCATCCATACAGTCCCTGTTCTAATCACATAGAGAGCAAGATTTTGAACCTGTTGGAAAAGGTTAAGGTTGGAGGTTCCTGCAACACCGTCTCATGGATCCTTCTACCTGCTTTGTTACTAGTCGCAGCCTGCTGTCTCTGATCACTGACCAAATTTGTGGTAGTTCATCTAGGAGGTGTAACTGAGAGACAATGTGGTGTCCCAAATTTCCAGTAACACACCTCCGTATGTATTTCACTCTGGACATGCTCTCTCATAACTGATTAGACAAAGCTTCCTGATAAAAGACATTTAAAGCCAGGTGGAGTTTTACCATGTGTATCTGTGACTTTTTTATTTACTCAGGCCTCTGGATTTTTAGGTCTGGTGTTTCTGATGGGCAGAATGACTTTATTGATTGCATCTAGTAATCTTCGAAATAGCTCAAAATGTACCTTGGCAAGTTTACGCTTTGTTCAATATCGAAGTTAAGTGATATATCTTGTACCTCTGCTTTTACCAGAGTGTACAAAGTTGCAATATTATTTCTACCTTTTGAGTGCTCAGAGAAAAACAAATATGAAATGCATGAAGGCTATGACATGAAATTCTTGTGAAACAGAAGTGCTTAGCCTGGCAAGCTAATGTTGCCACTAAATTCAGATATGTCTGACAATTTAATTATATTTCAAAACTTACTTTCTCCCATATCATTGATATAAGTGGCTTCTGACATTCTATCTATTTATAATGGAATATGATTTGCACTAATGTCTTTGCCAAGAGACAAGAAAACCATAAATGCTGCTTTTACGTCTGTAGCTTGAGAGAGGAACTGTGTCATCGAGCTCTATCAGAGCACAGATTTGAGACTTTGGGGAGGATAATAAATCCAACTAATTATTACATCGGTGAAGGATATTTTACGATTTCTCAGCCATGCCACTGGTGGAACTATCTCCTGGGTTGTCCTTATTAAACCTTCCTATAAGCCAGATGATTTGCTTTGAATTATGTTATGCTTTCCCAGAAACATTCTTCATTCTATCCTACCTATCGAGGATAGTCAGCTCAGGTGATTCTCCAACTAGGATTAAAAACTTGCGTTGAACTATAATAAATTTAATTAAAGCATGCTTTGACAGAGCATTTTTTAAAAATGGACGTGTTGAAGGTGTGCTGCATTAGAGGCATCAGCACGGAGACAGACCTTTCAGCTCAATTCCTCCATGCTGATCAGGTTTCCTAAACTGAACTCGTTCCAATTACCTGCATTTGGCCCATATCCCTCTAAACTGCCCCTATCCATGTTTCTGTTCGAATATCTTTTAACCATAGTAGTTATCACTTCCTCTGGCAGCTTGTACCATATGCACACCATTCTCTGCGTTAAAAAGAGTCCCTTTTAAATCTTTCCCTTCTCAACATAAGCTTTTGCCATCTGGTTTTGGATTCCCCTAACCTAGGGAAAAGAACTGGCAATTCACCTTATCAATGTCTCTCATGATGTTATAAATCACTATAATGTCACCCCTCAGCCTCCTATGTTCCAGGGAAAAAAAGGTACCAGCCTTTCCAGCCTCTCCTATAACTCAAACCCTCCAGTCTCCACTACATTCTTGTCAATCTTTTTTTCACCCTTTCCAGTTTAATGACATTCTTCCTATAGTAGGGCTACCAGAACTACATACAGTACTCTAAATGTAGTCTTACCATTGTCTGGTACAGCAGTTAACTCCTGAATTCAATTCTCTGATTGATGAAGGCAAATGTGTCAAATGCCTTCTTCACCACCCTGTCTACTTTGATGCCATTTTCAAACCTGCACCCTAGGTCCCACTGTTCAACAATTTTATCCAGGGCCCTACCATCAATGTGTAATTCCTGTCCTGGTTTGTCTTATAAAAATGCAACATCTTGTATTTATCTAAATTAAACACTACCTGCCATTCCTCGGGCCTCTGGCACAGTTGATCAAGATGCCAATGTACTGTTAGACATCTTTTTTCAGTGTCCATTCTACTACCAATTTTGGTGTCATCCATAAATTTATCAACTATTCCTCCTATATTCTCATCCAAATCATTTATATGAATGATAAAACAACAGTGGACCCAGCACTTATTCTTGCACTACACTGCTGGTCACAGGCCTCCAGTCTGAACAACAATCCTCCACCACACCTTCTATCTCCTACCTTCCCACCAATTTTGTATCCAATTGACTCGCCGTCCCTGGATGCCATATGATCTAACCTTACTAACCAGTTCAACATGCGGAACCTTGTTGAAGGTCTCACTAAAGTCCATGTAGACGATGTCTACCACTCTGTCTCCTCTTCAAAAAACTCAATCGAGTTAGTGAGACACGATAACACACACACAAAGCTCTGCTATCTATTCATAACCAGTCATTGCCTTTTCAAATGCACATAGATGCTGTCTCTCAGAATCCCCTCTAACAACTTATCCACCAGTGATGTCAGGCTCACCAGATTCTAATTCCCTGGCTTTTCCTTGCAGTCTTTCTTAAATAATGGCACAACATTAGCCACCCTCCAGTCTTCTGGTACCTCACCAGTGGCTATCAATGATAGAAATATCTCTGCTCGGCTCCCAGCAAATTCTTCCCTAGCTTTCCATGATGTTCTGGCATACACTTGATCAGATCCTGGGGAGTTATCTACTTTCCTGTGTTTTAAAACCTCCAGCACCTCCTCATATGTAATGTGGACTCTTTTCAAAGCATCCGTACTTATTTCCCAGAATGGCCTAGCCTTCATGTCTTTCTCCACAGTAAATACTGACATGAGATACTCATTTAGATTCTCCTCCCATCTCTTATGTTTCCACACATAGGCTTGTTGATCTTGAAGGGGCCCTATTCTCTCCTGAGTTACTCTTTTGCCCTTAATGTACTTGTGGAATATCTTTTCATTCTCCTTACCCATATCTGCTGAAACTATGTCATGTCCTCTTTTTGCAATCCTGATTTCCTCCTCAAGGATTTCACTTGATGTCAACTGCTTTTGCTTGACATATGCCTCCTTCTTTTTCTTGACCAGAGACTCAATGTCTCTAGTCCTCCAGAGAGCCTGACACCTGCCAGCCTTGAGCTTCACACTGGCAGTTATATGTTGTCCCTGAATACTCGCTATCTCACTTTTGAAAGCCTCCCACTTGCCAGATATCTCATTAACTGCAAATTGCGACTTCCAATCAACTTTTGAAAGTTTATGTTTAATACCTTTAAGCTTGGCCTTGCCCTAGTTTAGAAGTTTAACTTGTCAACCAGGCATATCCTTTTCCATAACAATTTAAAAACTAATAAAGTTATGGTCACTGGTCCCAAAGTACATCCCTGCCTTATTTTCCAAGAGGAGGTAGAGTTTTCCCCTTCTCTCATAGAGCCATCTATAGCATTGATTGAGAAAGTTTTCTTGAACGCACTTAACAAATTCCTCTCCATCCAAGCCCTTAACACTATGGCAGTCCCAGACGATGTTTGGAAAGTTAAAATCCCTTCCTGTTACAATGCTATTATTCTTTCAGCTAACTGTGATTCCCCCTACATATTTGCTCCTCAATTTTGCAATGACTATTGTGGGGCCTATAGTACAATACCATCAAAGTGATCACCTCTTTTTATTTCTTGGTTCCACCCATATAGCTTCACTGGATGATCCCCAGGAATATCCAAGTACTGCTGTGATGTTTTCCATAATCAAAAATGCCACTGCCACTCCTCTATTACCTCCCCTCTATCCTTCCAATAGCATCTATACCTTGGAACACTGAGCTACCAGTCTTGTCCATCCCCCAGCCATGTTTCTGTAATAGCTATGATATCCCAATCCCATGTTCTCATCCATGTCTTGAGTTCATTTGCCTTACCTCTCAGGCCCCTTGCATTGAAATGAATGCCATTCATCGGTCTTCCCTCATTCTCTGCAGTGCTCTCGTTTGCGATTTAATTTGGTCCCCTTAACCTTTGTACCAGGCTTAATCTCTCTTATCTCAATATTGCTTGGGGTCTCATTCTCCCCTAATTCCAAACTAGTTTAAACCCTCCCAAGCAGCTCTAGCACATCTCCCCACCAGGATAAATCTCCCCTGCAGTTTAAATGCAACCCATCTCCCTTCTACAGGACGCTTCCAGTACAAACGAGATCCATAAGACCATAAGACATTGGAGCAGAAACTAAGCTATTCAGCCCATCGAATCTGCTCAGCCCCATTTAATCATGGCTGATAAGTTTCCCAACCCCTTTCTCCTGGTGTCTCTCTGTAACCCTTGATCCCCTTGATCTTTCTCAGTCTTAAATATATTCAATGACCTGGCCCCCACAGCCTTCTGTGGCAATGAATTCCAAAAATTCATCACTCTCTGGCTGAAGAAGTCTCTCCTTACCTCCATTCTAAAAGGTCTTCCCTTTACTCTAAGGCTATGCCCTCGGGTCCTAGCCTTTCCGACCAATGGAAACATCTTCCCAACATCTACACTGTCCAGGCAATTCAGTATTCTTTATGTGTCAATGAGATCCCCACTCCATCGAGTTTAAACCTAGAATCAGCAAGCGTTCCTCATATGTTAAGCTTTTCATTCCTGGGATCATTCTCATGTACCTTCTTTGAACATGCTTCAGGGCCAGTACATCTTTCCTGATATGAGACCCAAAATTGTCCACAATACTCCAAATATGGTCTGACTAGAATCTTATGGAGCCTCAGAAGTACATTCCTGCTTTTATATTTAAGTCCTCTCAAAATAAATGACTAGAACCCAATGATCCAGAAATCTGAATCTCTGCCCCCTGCACCAGCTCCTCAACCACTCATTCATATGCCCTATCCTCCTATTCCTGTTCTCACTAGCACTTGGTACTGGGAATAATCTAGAGATTACTATCCTTGAGATCCTGCTTTTTAACCTCCAGCCTACCTCCCTATATTCACTCTGCAGGACCTCATCCCTTTTGCTCTTGATGTTGTTGGTACCAATGTAGACAATGGCCTTTCACTGCTCATGCTCCCCTTTGAGAATTTGCTGCAACCCCTCCGAGACCTCCTTGACACTGGCACCTTTTCTTCAGTTTAGGGGCTAGCATCCGATTTGTAAGGATGGAGCTGTCCTGTTTCTCGGCCGAGCTCTGAGTTGGATAACCTGCTGGGCTTCCCTGTCCCTACCAGCCTAGAAGCCTTTCCATCAGATGCAAAATTGAGACTTGGTTGGAATACTGTCTTTATATGTCCACTGATTGGAAATAGGAAAACCATACTAACTTTCTCACCTCCAACCCTACACAACAAATTCTGCGCTAAGTATCTGAGTGCTATTTGTGGGATTCATTTGGCTGCACACTACTTGTTGGTTTACAATTTGTAGGGTTCATCGTGTAACTCTGGACCTGAACTACAAAAACAAAAGGTTGACATTCTGATGCACTATTGAAGGAGTGCTGCATTGTTGGGAGCACTACCTTTGAGATGGGATATTAAGACAAAAGTTCAATTTACTTGCTCAAGTGGATTGGCTGCTCCATTTCCTAGATTACAGCAGTATCCCAGAAATACTTGATTGGCTGTAAAGCTCTTTAAAACACCGAATGGTCACCAAAAGAATACTGTAAAGTCAATAATCTCTATTTTGCTTCTTGTAGCAGTCAGGTTATCAAGCAGGGAAGGGAGCCATTGATGTATTCGCATAGATAGCATGCCAAAAGTAAAATACATTGGATTTATTTTGATTTCAAAATTTACAGAAAGTGAAATAAATGATTGAAGCAAACATGTGATTATTAAAAATCTGAAATATTGGAAACATTTTTCTAAACTGTCATTTTAAAAAAGGATTTTATTTCATCACAGTGGGAAAAAAATAGATTTCTCAAACATAAAATGAGTTTTTCAAAGCAATGAGGCTGTTCTGCAATAATCCAGAGTAAAGTAATTTAAGTTCTGAGATAGAATATTTTATTATAAGTTGAGTCATTGTACAGGAAGGTTATACACAATGCTTGTTTATGTGCAACTGGGTAGTTTTGCTAATTTCAGAAATGATGAAGACAGTGCTCGAATTCACTGCAAGTAACAATAATTTATTTGCAATAGCACTACAATTGCCCCCAATTCAAGCAGAAATGGATAAAAAATTGGTACCATTTTCACTGATACTGTGGAAGTTCCTGGTTTAATTTCAGTTCTGGAATCTGCTTGGTATGGCAATAAAAACCCATTCAGCAAGGTGCAACATTTTCAAAGGATTTCATGAGGGACAGATAATGTAAAATGGCAATTTTTTTGTCAGTTCAATTATTTCTACTTGATTGAAACGTGAGGATGTCAAAAACACACACACACTAGAGAAATGAATACCCATTGATACCAACTTCTGGATATGTGCTTACAGACTTTTTTATTTTACTATGGGATGTGAGTGTCACCCTTGAACTGAATTGTCATCTCTGAGGGAAGTTAAGTGTCAACTGCATTGCTGTACATCTGGAATCACTTGCAAGCTATACAAGATAAGGATTTCAACCTTTAAAGGACAATAATGAACTGGTTGGGTTTTGCAATAATCAATGATCACGGTCATGAAGGACCAGCAATCAAATCCTCATTAATTAATTGAATTTAAATGCAGAATTTTGGTGCATGCTCCCAGTGCAATATCTTGACCCTATGGATTGAGCTTGCCATCATTTCCCCCTACTCTGTCTGTCCTTGGAAGTTTTTTTGCTAATTTCAAAGGCAGTGACAATAGTGAATGCTGCACCATTGCGACAGGAAAAGCTGGACTGCTAAATCAAGGCAGTAATTAGATGATTCCACAATAAAAATCTAATGGCAGTTTTTGACACCATTAATGTGGTTATTTATTCCATTTTTGTTTGTGGGACCTTGTTATGCATAAACTGGCTGTGACGTTTCTGTCATTGCAACAGCAATAATGACTTCAAAGCAGTTTTGTGAAAACCCCACAATGTAATTGCCAGTTTTTACACTTTATATGGTCTTGAGAAATATTTGACTAACATTGTAACAGATCTTGGATAGGGGAGGACTGTTAACTTGCAACATGAACATATTACTGAACCACAGGCAAGGTAACTTGTCTGGCAGCTGTAAGTGTATTCAAACATATCAAAGACTGACCTTATCAGACATGTAACAAAACTGTGAAGACATTGAGCTTAAAAGGTAGCTGTAACCTAAAAGGAAAGCTTGGCATAAATTCAGGATCACAATTTTTCAAGATAATAATGGGGACTGTAATAAATGATGGTAAGGAAATGATGATGAGCCTATCTAAACAAAAATGAAAAATTTGACCGGTAGACAAGAGCAACCAAAACAGTAAAGACTTCATAATCAGTGACGTGATGCAGGAAAGTTGACAGCCTATGAGCGAGCTTCCAGAGACAGTAATAATCATCACATAGTCTATTCTTGTCGTGTTGATTTTAAAGTAAACATTGGTCAACAAAAGAGGTATCGTCCCATTCCTTAGAATGACACTTTTACATCCACCTGAGGTTTAAGGCAAATGGGCCCTTGTTTTCACTTCTTACCTGAAAGGCTACCTGATAAAGGAGCAGCGCTTTGAAAGCTTGTACTTCCAAATAAACCTGTTGGACTATAACCTGGTGACGTGTGATTTTTTTACTTTGTCCACCCCAGTTCAACACCGGCACTTCCACATCATATCTGAAAGGCAACAGCTCCCAGCTGTCACATTCTCTCAATACTGCACTTGAGTGTTGACTTTGACCATTACACTCCCCTCCTGGTGTGGACTTCGAACCGCAATTTTACCAGTCAGAAGTAGAAATATTATCAAGCTGGCATTATGATTGGAGAAGAAAAGATCACTTAGGGATGATTAAGGGGCTTAAAATATTGGCGGAAATGTTAAATACATTTTTAAATTGATTTTCCAGGTAGAGTGCAAGTGGTGTACAAGAAATGAACAATTGTTGGAGGTAACTATTGAGAAAGAATTGATTCTAAAAGAAAAATAACAGAATACAAACTCTGATGGCATTTTCCCTGGACTGTTGAAGAAGCTAGAGCTAAAGTAACAGCATGTGGCTCCAATTTTTTCAGTTAGTCCACTTTTAGAAGCTATAATTTAAAAGAAATTAGTGAGGATTTAGAAATGCATGAACTACCAAAGACCTGATAACATCGAGTTGTTGAAGGCAGATTGTGTTTGAAAAGTTGAAGAAAGATTTTTAAAACAAGTGACAAATTGGATAGATGAAATGAACATATTCTTTATACTGTTCTTGGATTTTCAAAAGACTTTCAATAAGATTCTCTCGAGGTTTCTTCAAAATCCAAATATATTAGGGACTCTCCCAGTCTCTTAGAAAAACATCTGCAGCAAATTGGTAACCTCATTTCATCTCATTCCCAAATTTGGTCTCAAAGGAACAGTTGACTTCAAGATTTCACAGTAAATGTTGCGGCAGAGAGGGGAGAAATTATGTTAAGTTAGCAAGTGACCTAAATCTAGTTAGACAAGAAGGCTTTGCCTCTGAATATGCACAAAATATTTGACTTGTTTTAATTAGGTGGTACTTTCATGTGGTAATCATTTTGAATGAGATGCAATAGGGTTTTTTTTCAGTTCAATACAATTTTCTACTTAATACATCGTAATGAAATTGATTGTGAAGGGTGGAGATATTTTTCTGATTAAACAACTGGTAATTTTGGTGGAGCACAATGAAGGAGATAACATTATGATGTAGAAAATGTACCGAGCTTAAGCATGTTGGAGAGCACTTAAGCAATCAAGGAAATAGTACCCCTGGGGGGAGTGATATAGGGCTGGGGTGGAGGGTAGCAAAGAACAGTCTTTCCATATTGTTACAAGGGGAACATTGCTGAGCTATACATTTGTCTCAGAATAAGTCTGCACATCCTATCCATCATTTTGAAGACTTAGGGGGATCATCCCATCTTGAAAGCAGGAGCAATCAATTTCTCGGGTTTTCTTTTCTTTCTTTATGGCTTAAAATTAAGGAGGTTGCACTGAAAAGCATCATACTTGTCAGAAATATCTCAAAAAGAATTTCATATGAAATAATACTGTTGCCTCTCCTACTCCTTCTTTAAAACGTCATTAAAACCTTTCCTTATGATCAATATTTAGTCTTCTGACTGCTCCTTTGGCTCATTGCCAATTTGTGTAGCACCTTGGGATACCTTACTATGTTAAAGATGCCACATAAATGCAATCATAATTCTATTGGAATTAAAATAGTGATAGAAAAGGATAGACCAGATCTAAAAGTTGAAGTTCTAAATTGGAGAAAGGCCAATTTTGACGGTATTAGACAAGACCTTTCGAAAGCTGATTGGGGGGCAGATGTTCGCAGGTAAAGGGACGGCTGGAAAATGGGGAGCCTTCAGAAATTAGATAACAAGAATCCAGAGAAAATATATTCCAGTTAGGTTGAAAGGAAAGGCTGGTAGGTACAGGGAATGCTGGATGACTAAAGAAATTGAGAGTTTGGTTAAGAAAAAGAAGGAAGCATATGTAAAGTTTAGACAGGATAGATTGAGTGAATCCTTAGAAGAGTATAAAGGAAGTAGGAGTATACTTAAGAGGGAAATCAGGAGGGCAAAAAGGGGGGCATGAGATAGTTTTGGCAAGTAGAATTAAGGAGAATCCAAGGAATTTTTACATATACGTAAAGCACAAAAGGGTAACTAGGGAGAAAATAGGGGTCCTCAAAGGTCAGCAAGGCTGCCTTTGTGTGGAGCCACAGAAAATGGGGGAGATACTAAACGAGTATTTTGCATCAGTATTTACTGTGGAAAAGGATACGGAAGATATAGAAAGAAGGAAAATAGATGGTAACATCTTGCAAAATGTCCAGATTACAGAAGAGAAAGTGCTGGATGTCTTGAAATGGGTAAAGGTGGATAAATCCCCAGGACCTGGTCAGGCATTCCTGAGAACTCTGTGGGAAGCTAGAGAAGTGATTGCTGGGCCTCTTGCTGAGATATTTGTATCATCGATAGTCACAGGTGAGGTGCTGGAAGACTGGAGGTTGACAAATGTGGTGCCACTGTTTAAGAAGGGCGTAAAGACAAGCCAGGGAACTATAGATTGGTGAGCCTGACCTCGGTGGTGGGCAAGTTGTTGGAGGGAATCCTGAGGGACAGGATGTACATATATTTGGAAAGGCAAGGACTGATTAGGGATAGTCAACATGGCTTTGGGCGTGGGAAATCATGTCTCACAAACTTGATTGTGTTTTTTGAAGAAGTAAAAAAGAGGATTGATGAGGACAGAGTGGTAGATGTGATCTATATGGACTTCAGTAAGGCGTTCGACAAGGTTCCCTATGAGAGACTGATGAACAAGGTTCGATCTCATGGAATACAGGGAGAACTAGCCAACTGGATATAGAACTGGCTCAAAGGTAGAAGACAGCGGGTGGTGATGGAGGGTTGTTTTTCAGACTGAAAGCCTATGACCAGTGGAGTGCCACAGGTTCGGTGCTGGATCCTCTACTTTTTTGTCATTTACATAAATGATTTGGATGCAAGCATAAGAGGTACAGTTAGTAAGTTTGCAGATGACACCAAAATTAGAGGTGTAGAGGACAGCGAAGAGGGTTACCTCAGATTACAATAGGATCTTGACCAGATGAGCCAATGGGCTGAGAAGTGGCAGATGGAGTTTAATTCAGATAAATGCGAGGTGCTGCATTTTGGGAAAGCAAATCTTAGCAGGACTTATACACTTAATGGTAATGTCCTAGGGAGTATTGTTGAACAAAGAGACCTTGGAGTGCAGGTTCATAGCTCCTTGAAAGTGGAGTCGCAGGTAGATAGGATAGTGATGAAGGCATTTGGTATGCCTTTTTTTATTGGTCAGAGTACTGAGTACAAGAGCTGGGAGGTCATGTTGTGGTTGTACAGGACATTGGTTAGGCCACTGTTGGAATATTGTGTGCAATTCTGGTCTCCTTCCTATCAGAAAGATGTTGAGAAACTTGAAATGGTTCAGAAAAGATTTACAAGGATTTTGCCAGTGTTGGAGGATTTGAGCTATAGGGAGTGGCTGTTTTCCCTGGAGCGTTGGAGGCTGAGGGGTGACCTTATAGTGGTTTACAAAATTGAGGGGCATGGTTAGGATAAATAGGCAAAGTCTTTTCCCTGGGGTCAGGGAGTCCAGAACTAGAGGGCATAGGTTTAGGGTGAGAGGGAACAGATATAAAAGAGACCTAAGGGGCAATCTTTTCACACAGAGGGTGGTACGTGTATGGAATGAGCTGCCAGAGGAAGTGGTGGAAGCTGGTACAATTGCAAAATTTAAGAGGCATTTGGATGGTTATGTGAATAAGAAGGGTTTAGAGGGATATGAGCTGTGTGCTGGCAGGTGGGGCTAGATTGGGTTGGGCTGTCTGGTCAGCATGGACGGGTTGGACCGAAGGGTGTGTTTCCATGTTGTACATCTCTATGACTACGACTCTAAGTTGCTATTGTTGCGACAAATGCAGAATTCCACAAACTCCAATGAAATGAATGAGGAATTAATTTGCTTTTGGAAGAACATTGGCCAAGACATCGCTCTACTATTTTTGAAATCATGTCTTTGGATCTTTAACGAGTTTTGAGAATAAAGGACATAATTTTTAGTTTATCAGCTTCCAACACATGGCTCCTTGACAGTACAAAGAAAATTTGGTGTTCATTTATTAAATTAGTCATTAGCTTCATATCTATATATAGATGTAAAGACAAATCATAGTCCTCAGTGACTGTGGTTTGACAAACATCTCGATAGCAGCTGAACAAACTACTGCTGTTTTGGGTTCCTAATGTTGTAGACAAGATCCAAATAAAATTTTATAATTGAATGACCTATTATTGGGCTTGGACTGTGTCTCAGATTATTGTCTTTTTGTACTTAAAGCTAATCTCCCTTCCTAATTATCCAACATTATTGTTCGTTATAAATCTACAAAATGTCATCTATTCTTTTGATGCCAGTGTAATTGTGAAGTTCATAAGATATCATTGTAGGAAGTTGCTGGCTGATGCTAATCCATCTATCTAACCTGTGTGAGCTAAGTATAAATTAATGTAATGGAGGTATTTGCTAAAAAGTCTTTTTTCACCCAAGATCATGTCACACAGACAGCAGTGCAGCATGTAAAGTTCAAAGATCATGGATTTTAAAGTACTCAGGAATGAGTTGTTAATTCATTGGAAAGAAGTGCAGTAATTGGAAAAAAAATACTTTCTTCTGTGATTTATAATGAGACAGGTCAAAACTATATTAAAAATATGGTCAAGATAAAATTTTCTTTTGTGTATGCTGCCTTTACAGTTCTATGTGAGCCAATGTTTTCAGATGAACTAGAAAAGGAAAATGGTCCTTTGGTAAACATTGGACACCAAGAGCATTTATTCTAGAAACTTACTCAGCAATATATGTCCATGAGATATTTCTTCTTGAGTTTCTAAGAAAAAAAATCATTCATAATGATGAATAGAAATTTTCTTGGCCTCTAGGCAGCATGTAATCTTATCCATTTTAGGTATTTTGGATTTAAAATCTGCAGAAGAAGGATGCAGCATATTTTTTAAACTTTCTCAAGGAACCTCCACACAGTTACCTTCAAATTATCAATACACAGGTTGGGGTGAACTTTCTGCCACTTTAAAGGAGGAATCATTGACTGATGCAAGATTTTATTTATTCGGGGAAATTGGGCAATTGTTGCATGTTCTCTTTGCTTGAAGTTGTGTGTGTCCATATTGTATATGAGAGCGTTGAAATGAGCTCCAAGTCCTGTGGAAGTTTCAACAGGATTGCTATACCCAGTGCAATCAATTAAACAATGGTATGGCTTCCATTGACAGCGAGACCATTTCTCCATGTTAGTGAAGGGCATGGGGATAATGCAGGCAAATGAGGATGAGATGAAAGATCAGCTGTGGTCAAATTGAATGGCAGAGCAAACTTGAAGGACTGAGTGACTCATTCCTACTTGAGCTTCCCATCAGAAGCAGAGAGAAAGCACAAGGACAGCAAATCTCAAACCACCAACCATTCAAAGCTCAGTGGCAGTATCCCTTCTTACTTGATCCAGAACATTTGAAGCACACTTCAGCCTTAATAATCAAAGACATATTGAATAGAACCCAACTCAATATTTCAGGTGATGAACATGGCTGACTTTGTCTCAAAGAACAAACAACGGAATTATATTTGAGAAAATAATATAATTTGTGCTTTAAAAGTCAAATTAATTTGTTTCCATTGTGTGGCACTTAGAAAAGTAATGGTGATAAAGAACAAGAAGCTACAACCTAAATAGTTCAGTAGGAATGTTTTCCATGAAATAAAAGAATAAATTCACCAAAAATGAGATTAAATTGTACACAAAGTGAAAGTGATGCAATAACACAAAAGGTGAGAAACTTAATGTAATGTCTTTTTTAACCTCTTTCAGAAACTCAGTTTGAAAGATCAAACTGTGTAAAGAGAAATAATGGTAATTGTGGAAGTACCAAAGTGACAAAGGAAGAATGAATATAGAGACAGTACTACTCAGCAGTGACCGAATTTGGCACATAGGAGACTGGAAATATGGAATATAAATATTTACCTTGCCTTAAGTTTTCTCTGAAGAGGCTAAGAAGTAATAATAATAGTGGAAGTCAAAAGAGAAATTACAACAGTTAAGTCAAAGAGGAGATGCTGGAGTGTTAGTTGCTGGATGGCAAACTGAGGAAAGCTGATGGTGTGCAAGTTGACTCTGAACTAATCGTGATATAGCAGATCCTTGACAAGGCTTTGAAACTTTATTCATTTTTTGTATGCCTTAAAGAATAAATCATAACACAGTATTGAAGGCTGAATATTAGCACCTTATGGTCTTTGTAAAGTGGCTTCAAGTTGGTGAACTGAGGAAATGTGATATTTGTTGTGGTAAATCTAAAGTGACACACAATAGGCAGGCACTCTGCTCAGACAGACAGCACCATTGTCTTTCCCAGTTTTACTGGCGCGCTAATCTCAAATCTTGCTGCTTAATTTGGTTGAAGGCAATGATTATGGGTGTCCCTCTTGGTCTTATTCTGCTCCTTGCTCCTTTGCATTAAGCGAGAAAGAGTAATGAATGTTAACTTATAATGAAAATGCAGCTGTGAAGGGACTGTTTGGAGACTGGACAAAATTGGAGAATAAACAATGTGGAATCAATATGAGGTGGCAATTAATGGAAAGCTTAGGTTTAGATTTTCAACATAACAGAGAACCTCTCCGTCATGGTGAAAATGGCAACTGTGGACAAACATCAGGAGTACCATCTTCGAATGTAGCAAAAAACAATTTTCATTGAAGTACAAATGGGGTCATGTTTTGTCCATTTGTATTCTGTAGAGGTAGCTGCCCATAGAACTCTGAACTGCCTCCTGCAGGATTCAGTGAGGTGGGCATCTGCAATACTGAGTGCCCAGATTAGACCTGAGACGGAAAAGGTCTGAACTTTATGGATTCATTTGGATACCCAGGGTTCTCTTTTGGAAAGGTAAATTAGCCTTTTGGCCTTGGGACACTTATGGGTAAACTGAACTGCCCTTTGGAAGAAATCAAGTGCTCTTTGGTAGAGGTAAGCTTCCCTTTGCGATAAAAGAGGTGCCCTTGATTGCCATTAAAGGTAGCGTTGAGGTGCATTAAAAAGGCCAAACACAGTGGAATTGAAACTGCCCATTGGCACTGTCAAAAGCAGCTGTTAAGGACTGTCAAAAATACCTGTCAAAGGAAGCTGTCAAAGCATTTATAATTTTTTGCCTTAAATAATAGCAGAAAATATCTGCAATGTTCAAGCGAAATGCTTGCTATATCATTCTTATATGTTGACAAAAGCATAAAGGTTTCTATTGATGTATTAGAGGTCTATGACTCATTTCACAGCTATCCATTATCATAGCAGGGTGCCTGCCATTTCATGGTTTTTATTGATGGCTTCAAAGTGGAACTATGAATTTGTGTGATTTTTGTTATAAGTGATCATTTTAATGGCATGTTTGATGTTATCCGTCATTATATGTTTGAAGGAATGTAAATGCAGTAATGGAGCTTTTAGAATATTTTTACAATATAGGAAAATCTAAAAAAGAGGAGAAAGTGAGGATTGCAGATGCTGGAGATCAGAGCTGAAAAATGTGTTGCTGGAAAAGCGCAGCAAGTCAGGCAGCATCCAAGGAGCAGGAGAATCAATGTTTCGGGCATAAGCTGCCTGACCTGCCGCGCTTTTCCAGCAACACATTTTTCAAATCTAAAAAAGACTCAGGCATCAATTTCATTTCATCTCTGATGCATTGTGAGATCTGGATGAGTTGAATGGGAGTCATAATGACAAAGGATGGTGATGGGAGCAATGTGTGGCAGTAAGTTATATAGGGGAATATCAGGGTCATGGATATTGGGCAATTGTGCGTAAAGTGGTATAGTGCTAAAAAGGGCTATGGAACTGGAATACAGGGAATTAGATTGGTGCATAGAGTATAAGGTGTTATTGGGGTTGGTCAGAGGAGCATATATTGGTACGAAGGAATAAGAGGTTATGGAGAGTAGATTAGATTACTTACAGTCCACACAAACCTGCAACCCACCCAGATCCATTCCCCACATTTACCCCTTAACCTAACACCACAGGCAATTTAGCATGGCCAATTCACACATTTTTGGACTGTGGGAGAAAACCCACACAGGCATGGGGAGAATATATAAACTCCACACAGTCAGCTGCTTGAGGCGGGAATTGAACCCAGGTCTCTAGCACTGTGAGGCAGCAATGCTAACCACTATGCTGCCCTTGATTTACAGTAGCATGGATGAAGCATGAGTGTGGGGAGTGTGATGGAGTTATTAGTGGGTATGAGGGATGCTTTAACTTTAAATCCTTCGCTGGTACACAGAAGCAGGACTTCTCTCCAGCCCAACTTGGCGCCTAGCAATCTTCGCTCTTTTTCCAGAATCATTGGATCAACTCTCAGGGAATTCTACCATCTTGAAATGCAAATCCCAACTTTTGGCCTACTTTTGGTCTTGGATTTGCAGAACTGGGAAACATGCTGATCCTGTAGTCCTGAACTGAGAAGGAAACTCCAGACCCAAGTGTTTGTCACATGAAGTGAGGAAGGTGCTCTAAGAAGAGTTGCTGACTCTGGAAGTGCCGGTTTATGGGAAGAGCTTGCAATGAGAAAGTGTTTTCTTGCAATGTGCCCTTGTTATTCAATCTGAGAATGCTGATGCAAGTGCCTCTCCAATGGACTCACCATACTGACATAGAAATAATTATCATTCCTCCACTTTCGCTCGGACAATATCCTGGAACTCCTTCCCTAACAGCAGTGTGGCTGCACCCACATCAACTGGATTATAGTGGTTCAAAAAAAGCAGCTGACCATATTTTTCTCAAGAGTAATTAGGAATGGGCAACCAAGCTCACATAACCCCCTTCTCCTGAATGTATATAAAAAGGAGTTGAAATGTGTGTTGTCAGATGATGTTAAACAAGGTGGAACGATGATGAGCTTTACTCCTCCTTGCTGTTCCTGTGAAAGTTTACTACAGTGCTATCAGTGACTGGGTGCCTCACTGCTGCCGAGGTCTGCTGGATCTTAGTTCTGTGAATTTTCATGCCTGTTTGAGAAAACATTATTTCGCTTTTGCCCTGACCCTCTCCAACACAATCTTCAGCGAGATAGCAGACACATTAACAGAAGACATTACTTTAATCAGTTCAGAAAGGAGGCATTACAACTTCAATTTAAGAGGTGCATAAACACTATAAATAGGCTTCACAGAATCTAGCACACGTAGAATGCAGGTTGTTTAACGTGAAGCATGATCCGAACCCATGACATGCCCAGCTGGGCTGTCTGTCAAATTTGGGGCAATGGTTCCTTTTTTTGGTAATTGCTGTGAGAAAGCCTCTTTTCTTCAGAAGGGTGACTTATTTCTCTGTGGGCTTCCTATCACTATTGCTTGAGTGGGTCACAGGGACTGCCAGATTCATTTGCTTTTGAGCTCATGAATATAGATTCCTGTTATATTTCAAATATCACCTTCAAAAAATGTAACACACATTGAAGTCCTATTGACCTCTGAAGTAGTTGCAGTATTATCATAAGGGATGATGGTATTTTACTGTCAACACAAACGAGTGAGAAGTCTGATAATTTCATATCACATCAACAACTAAAGATTCATTATAGTCCCTACTTGCGTGGCCTTCCCATTCACACACTAGTGGCATAACTATTCTCCTTGTGTACAGACAGATATATAGAGTTGGGACTGGGCGATAAAGAAGTAAATATCAATGGAGTCACCTTCTTTCAAGTTTTCTGCTAGTAAATATTCTCGTTGGGATTTTCCTACTATCAGACAGGGCCTTAGTGAGTAGAAATTCCAGCTGCTCAGGGATCACCTGTATGTTGAGGCACCTTTGCACTCCCCTCTCCGTAAATTAATTACAAGATCGTGTCACGGGATGTACATTTGACCTGTGTGGAATGGAGACATGTGAATGATCCAAACGTGTGACATTATTCAAGAGACATAAGATTCCACCAAGATGATACCAGCTTTTTGCATTTCATTACAGGTTATCTAACAAATTGGCCACCTCCTCACATGTTTTGGAAGATCAGTAGGTTATTTTGGATCAGCAGTCATCCCTGGTGTTAATCTACTTGCTATTTTATTTCTCTCAAACATTAATGTTGTAGAAATGAGGACAGAATTCTGAAAGATAATGGAGAAATTGCACATTATTCTTAACCTGCTCCATATAGAATTAATCCAGACTACTTGAACTTCATATGTAAGGTTTATGTAGAGACAATAAAGTAAATTGAACTATTGAAATAGTAAATTATGTCATAAAATGGAACCATGGTATGTATATGTGTGTGAAGAAATTTGCCTTCAAAGAATCAAAAATGTAATTGTTACAGTATAAGTGAAGTATTGCAAAAGACATTGAATGACATTTATAAGTTTCAAGATGATTCAATGTCGTCAGGAAGAAATCACAAAGCATTGTCATTATCCCAGCTGATGATATTATTGAACATGTCAGATTCCAAACAGAAACTTCTGGCTTGCTGGATCGTAATATCGTTTGTTTTGGTTTTAATGAAGTGATCACTCACTGAAACATGAGCACACAATGCTGCAGGTTTTATTTTAACAACAAAATGGAAGTTAATTACAAAGGAAATGAAGATAAAACCCTAAAGCAATAATCCAAACAATCTACTTATGCTACAACTTCAAAGGTTTTAAACATCCAGTAAAAGCATAGTCCCATTAATCTCAAAAAGTAGTTATAAATTGAAAATAAATAAAACATCTTTTGTAAAATGGCCAAAATACCTTGCTACAATTCTCAAGACACCACTGATATAATACTCACACCAGTATCTCTGTATCAAACACCTTAGAAGGTATTTTATTTCTTCAACTGAAGTGACTTCAATTTTTTAAACTGGAATGACAGTAGCTTCTTGGAGCTATCATGTACTTGAGCTTCACTGCACTCAGCTTCAATAGCCTCTTCTGGGCTTTTGTCTGGTCTGTAACCAGCACTAACTCTTCATTCTAAGTACCCAGCTCACTATAACCTTCTGTTCTCAGGAGCACTGTGCGAAAAACCATCTTGTTCCCAGATCTTCACAGGACTAAACCACTATCCACAGGTAAAAGTGAAAATAAAATTTTCCTATCTCATCCAAGGCAGCACCCCAACTTTAAAAACATCCCAGAACTCTTTAACAAATCTTTGAGGCCTCATAAATTTACCATGCTAGATCACAAACATTCTGAAGTCTGTTCACTCTCCAGCCAGGCTACAAAAACTGCCCTGAACAAAAATCGCCATGGTTACAGAAATACTTGCAAGTTAATTAAGAACTTGAAATACGCAGAAAAATGTTTCAGTTGCAAGCTAACTCTTAGAAATCCAAGCTTACAAATAAAATTAAAATTGTACATTTAAATCCCAAAGTTCATGTCGCAATATGCAGATGAACCTGTAACTTTTTGACCACAATTTAACTTTATTACTAGTTTTGTTTCAGCAAAGGTCATGTTATTCCTATAGTGAACAAATTAAACTTTTCTAGTGTGTAAGTTTTAGCTGAGACAGAATGAGTTCCCATCAAATTACGAAGAAAGGTTGCAAGAGGAATTCACTCTTGTTGATTTACATATAGGAAGCAGCAGTCCTTCATCTGATGGGGTTTCAAACATTGGATAATTTTTTTTTTCCTTATTGACATCTCAAGATGTCGATCAATGGTTTGGATAGTGTTGGAGAAGGGAAGATCAGGAGATTATTCAATGAAGATATTCAAAATCATAAGGAGTGCAGACTAAATACATAGGGAGCAAATTACAAGGCTCCTTTGACAATATTTTCCAAGCCTGTGACCTCTACTGCTTAGAAGGCCGAGAGCACCAAATTCACAGGATCAGCACAGTTCCTCTCCACGCCACATACCATCCAGACTTGAAACTATTCACTGTCACTGAGTCAAAAACCTGGAAATCCCTTCTTAGCTGTCAAGCAGGTATACCTCCAACAGATGACCTTAAAATGACAGCTCACCTTTTGAAGGACAATTAAGGATGTTGGTGACGCACACTTCCAATCAAAGAATAATAAAAGAGAATAAAAAACTTTCGTTGGGAGATGTATTCAGAACCAGACAGCACCAATTTAAGGTAATTGACAAGATTGGCAACAATGTCACAAGGAAAAGCTTTTTGCACAGTGATGTAATCCCAGACGAGAGAATATTTTGTTGTGATCTCTGTAGACATCAGTTATTTTATTAATACTGTGTGTTTAATAAAAGAATGAATACACAAGTTATATAGTTTAAGTCAATAGAATTTTACTGCACAACATTAAAAGACATGAATACAGGACATAAGTTCATAAGTCCATTCGGCCCATTGAGTCTGGTCTGCCATTCGATACTGGCTGATATGCTCCTCACCCCATTTCCCTGCCTTCTCCCCATAACCCTTCAACCCGTTACCAATTAAAAATCTGTCTAATTCCTCCTTAAATTTACTCACTGTCATAGCATCCACCAGACTTTGAGATAGCAAATTCCGCAGATTCACAACGCTTTGGGCGAAGTAGTTTAAATAAGCAGTTACATAAAGATACTTGGTGAGATTTTACAAGAAGTGACAATCATACTCTGAATGCAACTTCACTTTTTTCTTACTTCAAAAAATAACTTTGCATTTCCGACAGAAGATTCTGATCAGGACTCCTTCAGAAATGTGGAGTATACTTTAAATCTGACATGTCCTCCAAGAGCTGGAGAGTTGGGATAAGACAAACCATGTTCCCTTTTCTGGAGATATAGTTGCCATATTCAATGATGTAAATGTGCAGCATCACAGATAAACACTTTGTCAGCTCCTGTGAAAGGATAAGTATGTAAACTAAGTGTGTGGGTAATGCAGGGCTCCAGGTGGGTAGAGTGCTGGATAAGTAGGGTGCCACCTGTATAGGATGCCAAGACACAAAGTAGGAAGGGGACTAGGTAAATGATGGAGTGTTTGGTTAGTTCAGAAAGCAGGGTGGAGGGGCCAAGTGGGGAACATGTTGTGTTTGGCAGTGGAGTCACAGAGGTATGTTGCATTCAGTGGTGAAGTAAGTGCCTTGGATGGGGGGGGGGGGGGGGGGGGGTGGAGATGTGTTGGGTCCCTGGCAGAGAAGGAGCTATCTGTCTGGCTTTAGGGGGGAGCTGTCAGGTCTTTGGAGGAGGCTGACTGTTTAGTCCCAGCCAGGGGAACAAGTGTTGAGTCAGGTAACGTTTGTGGCGGTTTCAATTCCAATGGCAGGATTGGTGTTGGATCATGGGAAGGGAAGAGAATGTTTGGTTCAGTGGTAGTAGAAAGGGTGGCTGATGGGTGAGGGTTCAGGAAACGTGTCATTGGGGTGTGTGCAATAAAAAGGTGGGGGCTCAGTTGAAGGTTACCCAGGAGTTGCACTAGGTTTTTGAATGTCTAACCTTGCCTGGTCAACTATGTGTTTAACTGAAACAGAATCCTTTGAATTTTCCAATTTAATTATTACTTTTGGAGGGTTCCAGGTGTAACAGAATTACTAATCAGGGTCTTCAGTTTCCCGAGCAATCCCTTGGGTGTCTGTTATCTTGAGAGTTCAGCAGTGTCCTGGTGTGTAATTCCCACCTAGACTGCAGTAATAGTGATCTGGACATTGCAAAATCCATTCCAATCTAACAGCAATAAACTCACTTACTCATATTCTACAGCAAACTTTTAAATCACATGCCATCTACATCCCTGAGGCTTAGAGCTGAGCACTTACATTTATCGGGAAATCTGAATATTGCCTGCTTGGTGTGAGTACTGCTTTGATGATCCAAATAAGTGTTGAGATTTCTTGCACCTTCTGTTAACCTCCAGCAAGACTCTCCCTTTAAATCTCCTCCAACTGCCCTCTGTTTGTTTTGTGATTATTCTCTTTACACAGACCATGCAAGTTAGCTTCATGTATATTCAAATAGTTTTAATTTTAAATTGGCTAAACGGGATTTGTCTAATACTCTGACCTGACACTGTCTGACACTGCCACACTACTGTCTGATACCTGTCTCCTATCTCTTTTTGGCATGTACAGAAAGTCATTAATCTTTCTTGATGTACATTATCATACAAGAATGAAATGTAAACAAACAGAAATCTACCATTGTAGATCTTTCTCTCATCCTGTCTACAGGAATCTGTTTTGTCTCTAGTTTGCTGTGAAGGACTTGAAATGTACAAGGTTCATCTACAGTCATTTCTGCAGAAATGGAGCATTAAAGGTGTTCAAGATTCATGCCTGGCAAAAATAAGCCTTACAGTTCTATCTTATAAATTTCCACCTTATCCTTGTTCTAACCCCTTTGTGTAAAATCTTACTTAATTCCCCCCAACAATTGCAAATCCCCATTCAACTCAGGAATTTTCCAGTATATTAAATGTAGTCACTCCAGGACAGAACTTTCTTTGTCTTAGTTCAATATTATTTTCCTCTGGAACTTCACATTTAAAGATCTCTCACTTTCTCTTTCTCTCAGCTTGGCTGTGATTGAAATTTAACATGGGCGGCACAGTGGCACAGTGGTTAGCACTGTTGCCTCACAGGCCAGAGACCCGGGTTCAATTCCCGCCTCAGGCAACTGACTGTATGGAGTTTGCACGTTCTCCCCACGTCTGCGTGGGTTTCCTCCAGGTGCTCCGGTTTCCTCCCACAGTCCAAAGATGTGCAGGTTAGGTGAATTGGCCATGCTAAATTGCCTGTGGTGTTAGGTAAGGGGTAGATGTAGGGGTATGGGTGGATTGCGCTTCGGCGGGGCGGTGTGGACTTGATGGGCCGAAGGGCCTGTTTCCACACTGTACGTAATCTGATAAAATACTTCAATTAACAAGATTGTAGTCAATACATTTCCATTGAATTATATTTAAAAGGCATGTTTTCTCAAAGACAGTTTAAAATCTCAGATCATGAAACTTTGAATAATTTCTCTAAGATTGACTTGTGTTTAGATTAGATTCTCTACAGTGTGGAAGCAGGCCCTTCGGCCCAAGAAGTCTACACCGACCCTCCGAAGAGTAACCCACCCAGACCCATTTCCATTTGACTAATGAACCTAATCTATGGGCAATTTAACATGGCCAATTCACCTGACCTGCACATCTTTGGACTGTGGGAGGAAACCGGAGCACCCAGAGGAAACCCACACAGACACGGGGAGAATGTTAAACTCCACACAGTCAGTCGCCTGAGGTGGGAATTGAACCCGGGTCTCTGGCGCTGTGAGGCAACAGTGCTAACCACTGAGACACCATGCCACTCCATGTTGATCTTAGCTCCCCTCTAATTTTTATCTCCTGGGCAATTTGGTCACATGATGATTTACTAGAAGTAAGATGGGTCATCAGAAATAATATCCTCGAGAAATCTGATTGTTAAAGAGGACCATCACTCCAATACAGATTATTTCTCTTAAAAGCATAAGGGTGATCATAGCAGTGAATGTTTAGTACCTGGAATCCACGGAAAAAAGTGTGATTGAGGCAGATTCATTCAAAGCCTTGAAAAGAGAATTAGATAATGACCTGTCTAGAAATTAAATGCAGTCCTAGAGGTAAAAGATGAGTTTGTAGAATGAAGAGATTTGCTCTTGCTGACAGCCTCTCTGGACCTGACAGGTCAAATGGCCTCCTTCTGTGCTGTAATCATTCTTTAATTAATTGCAAGATGGGAATGGATCAATGAATTTCCTCAGTTCGAACTTAGCATTCGCCCATTGCCAGTTTAGTTTGAACACGAGACTGAGATATTTTTAAGCAAGCTATTGGATAAAGAATTAGTTACAGGTGTGCTGGGTTACTTTTGTTTCCTCCCAGCCCCAAACAGACTCACTGCCACAATGTAGCTTTTAACCTTGTGCAAGGGATCTTTCTGGGACCTGTTTCAGTGTTATAACATATGCATATTTATGTTGTGATCGAACCCATTAATTAGACAGACCAGGTATCCCTACTTTGAATCTTCTTGAGCTACAATTCAAATACCACAGAATTGAAAATATAATAGGGTTTGGGGGATGGTGACCTAATGAGTTGATTTTGGTTTGAAAATAGAGTGTATCGATTTATACTGGTGCTGCACCAATGTCGCCTTGGATCAAAGACGATTGGTTATAACATAACCATCGCATAAAGTGAATTTTCTCTACAACATCGTATATGATTAAAGTTGCAAGAATCATATTTTAGCTTAATTTCTAAATATTAGTCTAACTTCAGTTGGGATCAAGTGACAAACTCAAATTGAAACTTATTCATAGTTAAGAGCAAAGTTTACCAACTGGACACCAGTGATAAGGCAACTGGTCATGCTACTGCCCAGATGCTCAGAGTTTAAGGTATGTACCACTTGACTCACCATTTTCCTATTTTTGATCCATCACTTGAAATATGAAATTTTTTTTGCACATGAATCCATCCAATTAATATGGGAAAACACACTCATCTCCCTAATTTGCTGTGAGATATAATGAAGAACTAGTTAAACATCTAAACTTGCAACGTGAAGGCAATGCCAGTAGTGCTCGTCGTTAAAATGAGGAAAGTTAATTTTCTGGTCTAGCTACTGCAGGTATTATTTACAGACTCAGGAAGAGATTGCACTCATTTAGGCAGAGGTGGTTACTCCAAATGCTGGAGATTAGAGTCAAGATTAGAGTGGTGCTGGAAAAGCATAGCAGGTCAGGCAGCATCAGCAATTCCTGATGAAGTGTTTTTGCCTGAAACGTCAATTTTCCTGCTTCTCAAATGCTGCCTGACCTGCTGTGCGTTTCCAGCACCACTCTAATCTTGCAATCATTTAGGCCTTGATTGAGTGGATGTGGAGAAGAAGTATCCATCAGTAAGAAAGACTAAGACCCAAGAGCACAGCCTCAGAACGAAGGTACAACCCTTCAGAGCTGAGGTGAGGAAGAATCTTCTCAGCCAGACGGTGATGAATCTGTCGAACTCATTGCCACAGAGGCTGTGGAAGCCAAGTCATTGAGTTAAGAGAGAGATAGGTAGGTCTTGATTAGTGAGGAGATCAAGGATTACAGGGAAATGGCAAGCAAATGCAGTTGAGAAACATATAAACCATGATGTAATGATAGAACAGGCTCTTGGGCCAAATCGGTCAATTCCTCTCCTATATTTTCTTGACTAACGGTTTATTCATTGAGCTCATGGCTGATCTGATAATTAAGCTTGAGCATTTTTTAATGTTTAAAAAAAGGGAAAGAACATGATTAGACAGCTATGCCTTAAAAACTTATGAATTAATTATCTCATTTTAACTTTTATCTGATGTAAGATGCATTGCAGTCTCCATACGAATTAGAATTGGCGCATAGGAAACCCCAGTGTCATTTGTACAAATCCAACTGTGTAAGCATGAGAAATATTACAATGAATGTTTTTTCACAAAAGTTAATTCTTCTCTTTGAGTTCTCTGCCTGAAGGCAGATTCGACCTACAGTGTCACAATCAACCCCCAAGTGTAAGGCAAAGAGGCAGGTTCCAAATCCACAAAAGGAGGATTGAGCCGTGTTTGTTGGCACCCATCTGACTAGTTAATTCATCAAGCTAATTAATTTGACATTCACTTCAAAGATCGGATACAATTCCTAATGTCTACATATTTATTTTTGCATGCCTCTGAAATTATTCTGTAGAATAAAATGGATGGACCCTTAAGATATTAATCTGAGATTCTCTCTCTATCATTGTAGTGTTTTGGATAGGTTTTTCAGCCATCTGTATCAAATATGAGCAGATTATGATTTCTCTACTGATTAATTTCAAGCCATGTATTTTTATATGTTGTGCAAATGTGCACAGAGGTGTTGAGTTTGGGATGATATTTATCTAATTAAGAATGGTACAGAATGTATAATAGACCAGTCAGCCAAGAGTAATAACAGAAATTGCTGGAAATACTCGGCAAGTTTGCAAGCATCAATAGAGAGAGAGAAAAAGAGTGTTAGATTGTTCCAAGTCGATAATTCATCTTCAGTTAGCCCAACTCGTTCCTGCCAGTGATTATTCAGCACAAATCTTTTTCTATCCTACTGACCTAGAATTGAGAAGTAAAAGTTCCAGGGAAAAGTGATCCATGCCTCACCAAAGTATTAGTGGATATTGTGAGGCTAGGAAGTTCATAAGCTTATGATGGGTTGAGAAGTTACTGTTAATACTGTTCAGCTTACAGTTTAGTTCAATCATAAATATATCATTAAGCTGTGTGAACCTATTGTTGGACCCAGTACCCCTTGCCATCTAATTTATCGATAACATCAATAAACTTTATCAACATCTATACATTTGGATGTGGTTGGTGGCAACCATTATTTCTGCTGGAAGATAGTAGATACAGTAGAACTGAGGGTTTTAAAATGGAAAGGGTTAAGGGTTATGTGAAGGAAGGGGTAAAGTGGAAGGTGGTGAGGGTAGTATGAGTCTGTAGCAGCACTTGGGGCCACATGATTACATAAGAAAAAGGAGTAGATGAAGGCCATTCAGCCCCATCAGCCTGTTCATCATTTAATAAGATTGCGGTTATCTGACTGTAACATCAAATCCGCATTCCATCCACCCATGATAACATTTTACCCCTTTGTTGAACAAGAATTGATCCATAGAAATTGCCGGAAAAGCTCAGTATGCCTGGGAGCATCTGTGGAGAGACATCAGAATTAATGTTTCAGGTTGAGTGACCCTTCCTCAGAACCCGATGATGGGTCACTCAACTAGAAATGTTATTTCTGATTCCTCTCCTCAGATGCTGCCAAACCTGCTGAGCTGTTCCAACAATTTCTGTTTTTGTTTCTGATCTGCAGCATCCACAGTTCTTTTGGCTTTTATTATGAACTGCTTGAAAAATGTCTATGGATTAGATTCCTTACAGTATAGAAACAGACCCTCCAAAGAGCAACCCACCCCACACCATTGTACCTAACTCAACAGGAAATTCACCATGGCCAATTCATGTGACCTGCACATCTTTGGACTGGGGGAGGAAACCCACACAGACATGGGGAGAATATGCAAACGCCACACAGACAGTCACCCAAGGCTGAAATTGAACCCAGGTCCCTGGCACTGTGAGGCAGCAGTGCTAACCACTGAGTTACCATGCCACCCCATCTTTTCAGGAAGAGAATGCCAGGGCAAATCGCAGAAAGAAACAAATGGGCTCTACTTGGTTTTAAAAGGGGTGCCTGCTTATATTTTTAATTGACCCATCATTCTTGACTCTCCCATTAAAGGAAGATGCCTCTCGACATTGGCCTGCTAAGACCCCTCAGATTCTTATACATTTCAAATATGGATTCAGGGAGATTGGGCACGATATTAATCCATACAGACATAATCTTGAGGAACAGTCTTTCACCCAGCACAGTTTCTGACACTCTTGATGCAAGGGATAATAAAGGGATCAAATTGACTGGGCAAAAAGTGGGACACATAAATAAAAACCAAAAGAACTGCGGGTGTTGTAAATTAGAAAAAAAAAACTCAAGTTGCTGGAAAAGCTTAGCAGGTCTGGTGGCATCTGTGAAGAGTTAATTTTTCGGGTCCTGAGGAAGGGTCACCAGTCCTGTATCACAACAGAAATAAATCTGGCTTTGAAGTAAGGCAGCCCAAAAGGTGATCAGAATCGTGGGTTGGGCCAGAAAGGAAATCCAACTGGGGCTAGAACTTCAGAACTTCTTCCCATCACCGAGAAGACCACTTAGCACCTAAAAAAAGGACATACAATGCAATTTGTTGACAGAATTTGGTAGGACACAAATGTCCCTATGATTTATGGAGCAAGACTATATGAATTCTTTGTACCTGGATTGGTAATTCCTGAAATAATTTAAAATTTGAGCAGTATCTGATGTAATATAGTGATAATTGATATTATTACTCCCCGTTTTAAATTATAAAATTCCAGTGTCACCCCAACTACATTCTGTGATCTTCTGTACCCCAACTGTGATCTTCTGTAATCTAAGTCCAGGACTGAATATGGAAGCGGGAATCCACTCAGAGCTGGATTGGCTTTTCGCCCACGATGACATGGTTCGCAGCTCATTATTGAGAACGGTGATTCTGATTGGTTGGGTGAGCAGCAGATCATTGACTCCATTGTTACCACTGTGGATGGAAGCCCCCAGTGTAATTTTGAAAGGACACTTGGACAAGCATTCACTCACTGGAAGCCTCAGCATCATTTCAGCCTGGTTTGCATTCTGCACCCCGTCCCCTCCAACATATTGGAAGAGTTTGCCCCATTCAACTCTATGTAATGCCGGAATAACATGACTTTTCCTTCAGCAGTGAATTGACTCTATGGGTTCGGAATTATCTCCTCAAGATATTTATATCCATTACTGCAAAATATACACTTGTGTATCCTTAAATATCTTCCATGCTAAAGTACAACTGCAAATTAGCTTTGGCTGTAATCTAAACTTTGATAGATTCAGGCTATCCTTGCATTTTCACTGTAGCAACTTATTTTTGAATGTCATTTATAGGGCAACTGGGTTTTAGTTTTCCAGAAAAAAAAACCAAATTGAATTGCTGAATGTGAATTAAAGGCTTGAAGTCTAATGTAATAAAAAGCTTAACTTATTCATGAAACAGCAGTCTTGAGTCATAGAGATGTTTCTCAATTGTATTGAGTTTTGCTTTTTTTGGGAGGAGGGTTTAGGGGATGTGGGTGAATGGTTAACAAGCTTGTTTTGTTGTTTATGATGATCATTTACAAGTTTCCATGTATAACGAAAGCTGAAACCCCTCTACCTTTGCCCGGATCACCGGAAGTTGCAGGCTATAACATCTAGACAGTGTCCCATTTGCAATTTATACCTGCTACTATTGCTTTGCTCCACAGGTACAATTGTAACACAGTGATAGTGTTCCTATCGCTGATACTAGGAGGTCTGAGTTCAAATCTGATTTGCACCGGAGGTGTGCTATAACATTTCTGAACTGGTAGATTGCAAATATCCACTTTAAGGTTTGGGCGTGTTCCTGGGCCAGCTTGCATGTAATCTGGGAAGTCTGAAGATCCAAGTAAATCCAATCTCGGCCCTCACTGATGACTCATTCGAACCAAGAAACTAATGGTGGATGCCCTACCTTGCTTCCTAGCAGTCGCTCATGGATTAGTATTGGGAAGTGGAATTGGAATGAATTACAGGCATAGGTGGATGGTGACTCCTAAGGAAAAATGATGCAAAAGTTGGTAGATTAGCTGCACTGGATGAAAGTTGTGCCTTAGACCACTTCCCTCCAGCATAGGGATTTGGGACACCATCCAACAAAACCTGTCATCTGCCTCCTCCCTGTGAGCTCGGGGGTGATGGGGAAATGGGGAGCCCAATTTATGGGCCCTCCACAGCCCATGGAGTGGCCTGCCATGACAATGGTGCCACCTTAGTGCCACTCACCTCATCCATCAATCATCATGGCTTGCTTTCTTGACCCCAGCAGCTCCGACCTCACACACCCTTCTTCAAGCCATTGGGATGACCTCTGGCAGCTGACACCTGAAGTGGGGCAGCCTCTTACTTTCATCTGCAGCAATGGGTCATCGTTGAGCTCACTGTGCACATCCATTTACAAATAAGCTTTCTTCATGTTCCTGTGACCAATGTCAAGCTGCTTGGCTTATACATCCCAGAATCATGCTTTGGAGCAACTGAAACTTTCATTGATATTTTAATTCTTTTGGCTCCACTCTTGTTTTTAATTATTATAAATGAAGAATTTTAACCACTGACTATCCCCACTGATTTCATTTTATGAAGTATTCTTGGCTGCTATCCAAGTGGCTTGGTTGCTATTTTTAATAGCCTTTTTATTACTGACCTTTTTTCAAATATTTTAAAACATTTGCTTTACACTTCACAATTATTAGCTAAGGTTATAACAACATGATTTGAATTTTTGATCTTAGTGCTTTAATATTATGTGTAAAAATAGATCTCCCCTGAGGCACTTATGATGAGTTGGTGAATTTGATGACACATTATCCCCTGGAGTTGAATCATCATAACATAGTTGGTGTCCAATTCTCTTGCACATAGACTTCCTTCCTCCCTGTAACTGCCTCTCCAGTTTTTTGCAAAATTTGTTTTTTTTCTTTTTGGTCTCAGTTTGTATTTTTTAACCCCTTTCTGCACTCCCTAATGTGTGATTCTCACTGTGGCAGCCATATTTGTCCCCACCTCTTCTAGTTGTTCCATAAATGTTTTCTTTAAGTCCTCTTCTCCAGTACCTCCCTTTTGCTCTCTCCAAGGCCAATATTTGCAACTGTAGTGAGAATGTATTGACATCTGTATCCATTGTAGAGGAGTGGGAGATACAGCTTGCTGGTGAATCTTGACATACCAAACAGCAGGTTTGTCAATTCTCCCAGCTTCATCTAAGAGATCCGAATCTTCCATGTTTTCGCAAAGCATTGATGAAATAGGTCTAAAGGATTTAGGAAAGGTCAGTCATGCTGAACTAACTAACTAGGCTCGAAGGGCAGAATGGCCTACTTCTGCACCTATTGTCTATTGTCTAGAGTTTTTATGAGGATGCAACTCCTAGCATAAATAAGGAAGAGCTACTGGGTGCAGTGCATTTTGATTTCAAGAAGGATTTTAATAAAGTCCAACATTAGAAGGTGGCAGGCAATATTGAAGCATGTGGGGTTGAGAGTAACATACTGACATTGACTGAGAATCGTTTGACAGACCAGAAACAGAGAATGGGCCCAGTTGAACCAACGTCTCCTCGTATGGCAGTTCTGCATCAGCTGATTGATCCTTCGATGGACTCCATGGATGGCAAATATATTCCCTCTTAGATAGGGAGATTGAAGCTACACACAATACTCCAGGTGTGTTCTCACCAAGCCATGCATGACTGCAGCAAGACAGCCCGACTTCTGAGCTCAAATCCTTTACAATAAAGATCAATGTACTATTTGTTCTCCTAATAGTTGCATCTGCCTGCTTACTTTTAATGACTGGTGCATGAGAACATCCAGACGCCTTTGCACATAACACACATTTCTCAGTATACCACAATTTCAAAAAAAAATTCTGTTGTTTGAAACAAAATGTTCACATTCATGCATGTTGTCCTGCATCTGCCATGTGTTTGCCCACTCACAGAATTTAAGTAGATTGCCCTGAAGCACCTTCACAATTCAACCTAGTTTTATGTCATCAGCAAAGTTGGTAATTTTGTTTCCTCATACAAGTCATTTATGAATGTTGTTAACAGCTAGGCCCCAAGACCTGATCTTTGCAGTACACCACTAGTTACATCTTGCTACCTGGAAGACGGTTCATTTATTTTGGCAGCTCAGTGGCTCAATGGCTAGTGCTGCTGCCTCACAGTGCCAGGGATCTGGGTTCGATTCCAGACTTGGGTGACTGTCTGTGTTGGAGGTCTTAATTTTGTGAGAAGACAATTCTAATATTGGGTTGTGTTGGTTATAGACATAATGATTGAGGAAGTGAGGACTGCAGATGCTGGAGATTAGAGTCGAGAGTGTGGTGCTGGAAAAGCACAGCAGGTCAGGCAGCATCCAAAGAGCAGGAGAATCGAGAGTGCCTTTCTATGAGCACTACTTGAGTAATAAAAATCCTATTTGTGCCATCGGTAGGCACAGTGAATAATGGAGATTGATCAAATTTTGTTATTATGGTTGGTGGTTGTGGTGGTGAAAATATTTAATGTGACGATAAAGATGAGTTCAGTCTCATCTAATCCCAATATTTCAAACTCCAAATGCAGATTTACAAGGATCTGTCAATCAACTGAGTTAGACTGCATATAGAGAACTGCGAACTGTCACTCACTGGGAGTGACAATACATTAATTTTGGGTTAAACCTGATACTTAACTTGATATGTATCACTCTAAAAAAATAGACACAGATAAAGTAAATAAATACGTATGCAGTCTTTTTGGAAATACATCCACATGTTGATCATAAGTCTTGCTCTTACCATTTTGTCAAATATTCAAACCTTTGCTTCAAACAGATTGTCATTGCATTTATCAAGGCAACAATTTAAATCTTTTTTTGACTCAGTCTGTATATTCTTTGCCTTATTCCTTTGGTAAGTGGCCTACGCTACCCTCAAACTAGCACCATTTTTGTACAGCAAGTTATTTTGATATTTTATCAAGTGATTTTGGAAGTTTGACGTTCACTCTCAAGTTATTCATCACCTTGAAAGTATTGACCTAATTTATGATTGCCACTACGTCCACTGCCATTGTTCCTGTACTGGAGATCTATGCCTATTTATAGTATCCTTAGATCTCAGAAGGTGGGAATTTCAAGTACCTCTCAGGACAATATTTAGCCTGATGCCCGACTGTAATATGGAACTGATACTGCCTTGTCAGTTATCATTTTCTTTGTGATAAGATGAAAAATTCTTTCCCCAACCACAATCTTGATGATCCAAAAATCATCCGTGGTGCGAACAAGATAATTGTCCTTGATATCTCAATTATTACATATCCTTCATTCAATATTACTAAAACAGACTGTGGTGCACTTCCGAGTTACTCACATTTTTTAATGTCCTGGTCGAATTCACAATTGCTATTATATATTTTGATATGACTCCAGTGGAGCACTTGGAGTCAAAATGTTCCATGCTAAAGCCCCATTCTAAGACTTCAGCACAGAGTTCAAGGCTAACATTTCAATACAGCTCAGAGGAAATGCAGCACAGTTGTAGTTACTCCTTTTGCATGGGACATTAAAGCAAGCCTCATCTGCCCTGTCAGATATAAAACTTCCATTAGAACTATTTTGAAGAGAAAGGGTTACCTCTGGTATCCTGGCTGATATTAATCCCCTCTAATCAACATCACAAAGAAAAAAATATGTTTTCTTACCATGATGTTAATATGAGAGCTTGCTGTGGGATCTTTGACTGCTGATGAGACTTAATCTCAATTTTAACTCATTTTGGATTTATATCTAACATGAAGTATTACAAATCTATAACCACCCCTAACTGTATATCCTAAGTACAGTACCGCTAAGTACAGGAAGACTCTCCTTACACTTGTTTGAGCAAACCAAAGAAGCAAATCAACCTAAGAATAACCAATAACCAATAAACAAATCAATTCCAAATCAGATACATTTAAATGATTTTTTAAAATTACTGCACATTAAAAAAAAACTGTTAAATGTATCTGTTTTGGAATTTATTTTAAATCATCCAGTTTGGGTATGTTAGGACATATGTCCAGAGCAGGTGGGAACCGCACACTCCACAGAGACAGAGATATTAATATGTGCAAAAATAATTCCTTAATAAATGTCCCCATCTGTACACACTTAATATTCTGAGCTCCACTTTGTGGAAAGCAATATTCATTGCAAATCCTTTTACCAGGACCTGTCCTTTCCAGGATTTCAAAATTCTGTAACTGCTTTTTGTGATCTGTCTTTCCATCAACAATGTTCAGGCTTGTTCCACACTAACTTAATGTAATAGAACTAAACCTGGTTTTGCTGAAACTTGTAAATTTGTGGCAATACATGAACTGAAGTATTGTGTACAACTTATGCTCTACACTTTAGGAAGTTTGTTAAGGTCTCTGAGAAGATTCAAAGGCATTTTAGAATGGCACTAGAAATGAAACACTTCAATTATCTCCTTCCATTTGGTTGTTAGAAAAACTAAAGCGTTTGTCCAAGATTCCCACCTTGGTATTTATTTCCTGCATCCAAATCCCCATCAAAGGAAAACTCTGAATGTTCTCAATATTAGTGTACTATTTGAACTTGAAATGACCACATACCTTTTCTGGAATAATTCCACAGAGCCGGGTATCCCATCACAATCACTGTTTACACGTGAAAAGTCCTTGACACTGATCCAGCTTCCTCAGAGCCAGCTCTTAGGGTGAGCAGAGTCTCTGACACTCCTGATTATAGCTGGTAGCCAGGGGTCCCTGACTGGACCAGATTAACAGCACCAGTCAGGGAACTCAATTGTAATGGGATCCACCTGGCTGACCTCATTGCAATTACTACCTTTTCCATTACAAAACAATTTCTCGTTCCATCTGCTGAAGATCATAATTTCTGCTCAATATCGTGACCTTTGAAACTCAATCCAGTTTCCTTTATGATTCAACTATTGTACTTTTATACTGGCCAGTCTTTAACCTTAAGTATTTTATAAACCCGAGCTCATCCAAATGACATTGTCCATATCCTAGCTGACAGCAAGTACAATTAATCAGCACCCATGAACTCATTGTCTACACTGGCTTCTGATCTGGCAATGTCTTGATTTTAAAACTCTCATGTCTATTAACAAATCCATTCATGATTGTGCTCCTAACTATCTCTGTAATCTCCTCCAGCACTACATCCCTTTTCCAGTTCTATCATCTCACACATTTCAAATTTTCCTCGCTCTGCCAAAACCCAAAGGTCTGGAATCTCCCCCGTCTTATGCCTCTCTATCTTTATATTTCTTTCCTGTCCTCCTTAAAATGTCTTTATCTTCTCATCATCAGTCCTTATCAAGAGTTCCTTATGTGGCATTGTGTCGCCCCGTCATACTGAACTCTGTGAAGCTCCCTGAAAATAAATATATGATCTACATTCAGGTCATTCTCATTATGCTTGTTATGAAGAAAAATGAGGAACACTGGATATGTTGTAGAAGAACAACGGGAGATTTATTGGAGATGTTTAACATTAAGGGGGATTTGTATCCATTGCCATATTTCTGATGCAGATTTAAGATAATAGACAAAGAGATAGAGAGAGATGAATGTTGTAAGGTCTGAACTCATTTGCAGAGCCTAATAGAGTGATAAGAGACTGTTGAAAAGTAATTTCAAAGGAAAATTATTGTAGAAGAAAATTGACCCTGAAAGACTTAACGTGATACCCGTGTAAGTGACTCACTCTGGGAAGAGTGAGTTCATTTGTTTGGCTTACCTCTACAGTTAACAACCATGTAACTTAGACTGGCTTGATAGCTCTTCGGAGATATTCTTGTTTTCCAGCAGTATAATCTGGTTAACCAGTTTGATGCTCAGCGGTTAGCACTGCTGCCTCATAGCACCAGGGTCCCAGGTTCAATTCCAGCCTCAGGTGACTGTCTATGTGGAGTTTGCACATTCTCCCCGTGTCTGCGTGGGCTTCCTCCGGGTGCTCCAGTTTTCTCCCACAGTCCAAAGATGTGCAAGTCATGTGAATTGGCCATGCTAAATTGCCCATAGTATTAGGTGCACTAGTCAGAGGGGAAATGAGACTGGGTCGGTTACTCTTTGGAGGGTCGGTGTGGACTGGATGGGCCGAGGATCCTGTTTCCACACTGTGGGGAATCTAAAAAAAATCCCTGCTCTTTAATACTATGTAATAAACATTTTTGATATTTAAAAATATGCCCATTCTACTGAGACTTATTTGTGTTTAAGCCTTCACTACTTAATACTAGAAAACACATAGATTAGTATTACAAGAAAGATCGGTGGCAGCATCTCTACCCAATATCTTCATACATCTTTAAAGTGAGTATTAAGATGGGTATCTCATTACCATGAGGTGTAACAACTGCCAATGAGAATTTTTAGCACATAACTTGGGAAGGCAAAAGATGCAGGAATACGAGGAAGGGGTAAGAATGTGAAATGAATTGGATAATTCTTTCAAAGAGCACAAGCACAATCAGCCAAATTATCTCCTTATTGCTTTAAGATTTTACGAGTCAGTCATAGAACAACTTTCTAGTTGACTCGATCACAGCTATACTGTACTCATCAACCTTGGTAATCTGCATCAAGCACCTTGGGCTGTCATTTTGTCTTTTCAATGAAACATATTAATGTACCTCTTTATCTCCACCTCCCAAATCCCCCCTTCACCATCCAGAAGACCTTGCACAAGATGCTTGTCTTTCTCAAGGCCAAAAGGATCATGATAGAATGTGTAAGAGCAAAATATTATGCTTCTCAGAGGATGCACTGTCCCTTGAACAAACATGCAACATGTCACAGTCCTAATATCAATGTCTGAGTTTGTTATCTTTGTATGATCAAGTCATAGTCATAGAGTCATGGACGTCTACTACATGGAAACAGGTCCTCCAGCCCAACCTGAAAATGTGTTGCTGGAAAGGAATCCTGAAGAAGGGCTCATGTCCGAAACATCGATTCTCCTGTTCCTTGGATGCTGCCTGACCTGCTGCGCTTTTCCAGCAACACATTTTCAGCTCTGATCTCCAGCATCTGCAGTCCTCACTTTCCCCTCCAGCCCAACCTGTCCATTCCACCCTGTTTTCACAATTAATCTAGCCCCATTTGCTGGTGTTTGATCCATATTCTTTCATACCTATCCCATCCATGTACCTGTCCAGATGTTTCTTAAATGACAAAATTGTACTCACCTCCACTACTACCTCTGTCAGCCTGTTCCAGACACCTCCCTCAGTCTGCAAAAAATTGCCCCTCTAGACCCTTTGATATCTCTCCCCTCTCACCTTCTAGATTTAGACTCCACTACCATGGGAAAAAGCTGTTGGCTATCATCCTTATCTATGCCTCTCATGATATATAGACATCTGTAAGGCCACCCCTCAGTCTCCTATGCTCCAGGGAATGAAGTCCCAGCCTACCCAGCCTCTCCTTATAACTCAAATCCTCAGGTCTTGGTAGCATAAGCTGCCGCATTACTAATTTGATATTTCTGAAACTTACACTTGTGTCTGCATTACTTGAGCATGAGTTACTACAGCTAAGTTGTTAAGGAAAAGGTTGTCCCATTCTAGAATTCACATGTCATGTTGAAGATCGATCGAATCAGTCAGTTAAATTCAGCAGAATGAAACGTTGCTTGCTAAAGTTCATTTGAAAGCCTGAGAACCTTGGGGAATATTTTACAGTGAAAGCTTCCAAAACATATTTTATTCACGCCATTTCCTTCAGAATAACCGGAGTTATTGGCCAGGAATTAATTCATGTTGGCCTGAAATGTAAACCAGGTGCAGAAGAATAATCGTTGAATCTGAAAGCTTAGGCTTTAGGCTGACATGATACTAACCAAAGAATTCATTTCAAAATGGAATGAGGTACATTGTGGAAAGGAAACAAACTGGCAGAGCATCAGAGAAAGAGCTGGGTAATGGAGCTAATAGGATAGCTCTTTTAAGGAGCTGTTATGGGAAAAATAATGTGGAGAAGCACATATTTGATGGGCATTGGATTCATCCATGTTAATATCCAATTCATCTCACATTCCTACTCATTCCCCTAACTCTACCTGATTTCCCTTCTCAAGTACGCATAGAGGTACTCATGTAAAGGTTTCACTTCTAACCCACAACCAGTCAGGTGGTGCTGGAAGAGAAGATAAATGTTACAGGGAGAAAGGGGAAAGTCAATTTGGGTGAGGGTCAAAAAAAGAGCAAATCCATTTGTCTTCAGTATTGTAATAAAGCTTGAGGAAACAGCTCTGTCAGTATTTTGAACAAATGGACTTACCCCATATCTTCAAGACATCAGGGACTGACTGCATTCAAGACTTTTGTAAAGGGGTGTTTGGCTACCTGTTTCTGTACACAAAAGGTCAAAAGCCTGTCTCAAGTGCAGGGGCTCAGCATGTCTTTGCTTTTATGAGTATGGTGGACACTTTCGGTGAACAATGAGCATGGCCATCTGCCAGTTCTCATGCTCATTCTGCACCAAACAAACATGCCATTTTACTTCTGGGTCTCCGTAAAGCATGGAAACAGGCCCTTTGGATCAACTCATCCATGCTGACCAGTTTCTCTAAATTGAATTGGTCTCAATGTTCTGCATTTGGTCCGTACCCCTCCACACCTTTCCTATTCATGTACTTGTCCAAATGTCTTCAAAATTTGAAATTGTATCTACCACTTCCTCTGGCAGCTCATTCCATTTACGTATCACTGTCTGTGATTCTTATCCAAACTGAACTGACAGTGAACCGCCAAGTACTCATAATAAAAGTCAATGTCTAATAAATAGATGGAAAAACTTTTTATAACCAAGACCATGAAAGTTTATGTTATTGACACCAAAAACTGGATAAAAAGAGGATATTTCTTGTGGTGGGAAAGATCATAACTGGAGGTCAAGATATAAAGCTGGTCACCAAGAACTCCAACAGGCAATTCAGAAGAAACATTGTCACTTAAGGAGTGGTCAGAATGTGGACCCAATTACCACAGAGAGTGGCTGTGGAACATGTCCAACTCTCTTGCAAGATGGGACATTTGATATTTTCTTTCACTCAAGGAATGGGCCAATTTCACAAACTTAATTTTTGGCAGAACACTAACCATGAATTTCAGAAAAAAATCCAATAATTCAAGCATTTAAAAGAGCAATTGATAAAATGGTCATTAAAAAGTGTCATATTGTAGAACTAAATAAAAATCATTCTTTGACTTTTCTGCTGAGAAGCAGATCTACAGAGAAACAGAGAGAGACAGGTAACAGTCCAAGTCCTGATCATGGAGGGGAGGGGAGCGAAGGGAATGGGACAAGGACTATGTGGCACTGCCTTTAACGAAGATGGGCTCTGCATTCACTTCTCATGGTACACACACACAAAGCTGGTCTTGGCAAAATGTATAGGGTAAATTATAGGATAACGGTTAAAAGTAGGTTAACTTTCAGGCTGGGTTTTACTCCTCTCCCAACCAACATTGTGGAAAAGTTATTAAGCAGAGAAGAGAGAAACAGACTGTATGTTCACATCATGTTCAAATTTCATACACTTTCACCGTCTTCCAATTGTACAGAAAATACCTCTGCCTCCTCCCACCCTATGCCCTGCAACCTCTCCCCCCTCCCACCCTATGCCCTGCAACCTCTCCCCCCTCCCACCCTATGCCCTGCAACCTCTCCCTTTCTTTACCACACACATAGAGCCTCCCACAACATCACTTCACCTCCAATGCGCTCTTCACCCACTGTGACACCTATCCCTTTCACCACCCTGCCCCCCCACCAAACCTCTCCCACAGCTGTCTCTCTCTCTCTTAGTCTGTGCACTCCCTTCCCCCCACCCCACATGCTCTGACGAAGAGTCACTGGACTCAAAATGTTAACTTTGCTTTCTTCCAAATGATGTTGCCAGACCTGCTGAGTTTCTCCAGCAATTTCTGTTTTTGTTTCTGCTCTCCCCTTTGCTTCTTCTGGGCCCTCCTCCCTTCTTCCTTCCTCTCAATCCCAACCCTCACACTCACCACCTTCCCTTTTTACACTGTGCAACCTCAAAACATTTCCCCACCTCTGCATGCTCAAGCCTCCCAAATCTCCCTTCTTCATGCCCTCCAGTCTCCTCGAATGCCCTCATTGATGCTCTCCATATCTGGTCCCAAATATTCTGCTCTATCCCATACCCTACACCTGCTTCCATTCCAATCTTCCCACTTCTCCCTTGCACACTCTTCCTCCCATATCCCTCATACACCCTTCTCCCTTGACCTGCCTCTCACATCTACCTGTCTTCATCCCCTGCCTTCCTTCTTCCTGCACCTGTTCTCCTCTGCCTTCCCTTCTCTGTCCCTCCCACACTCACCCTCCGCCTGTCACATGCATGCACGTGCTCCCCCTCAAGCGCTCCCTACCCTGCACACACCCTCACTCCCCCATCCTCCTCTCCCCCTTGCATATCCATGCTCTCCCTTCTATCCTTACCTAACCTCACTGCTCTCTCCGTCTCCACTCCCTTGCACGTTCGCCCTCTCTGTCTGTGCCACATGCCCTGCAAATTAAATACATTTATTCATCTGCCCCAACGGTGGTAGCTGAGTGTTTCTCTGCAGTTTTGTGCACAATGCTTTTGATCTGATTTAGGAGTGCAGGGCAAATGTAGCCGAATTGCTCATGTTGGAATTCCCTGAAGAGAAATTTACTACTTTTGTCGAGGCGACGGCAGCATTGCATAAACCAATCTTTGATTGAGATCCAAAAATATATTGGAGAATTTCACTCAGTCATTCTTAATGTGCAAACTAAATTATGAATGAGTACAGGAGCATTCAAATGACTAAAAGCCACCATACCACAGAACCACCACCTAGATTGATGGCTTACTCCCAAAGCATTCAACCTGGGACTATGTTGTGTCTGTGGCAGTGCAATCTTGGGGACAAAGACATTATACATTCACAGATGACTACTGTAATCTATTTTTCAGCCTTTACTTTCATGAGCTAGTGAAAAAATGTACAATGCAAGGCAAGTGCTTTTGTATAAAATCGAAAAACTTCAATACTGTTCTCCCTCTTCAGTCTCCAATATAACGTGGATAATTCAGGAACCAAACCTGAAATTGCTGGACAAACTCAGCAGGTCTGGCAGCATCTGTGGAGAGAAATCAAACTTAATGTTTCAGGTCAAGTGATCCTTCCTCAGAACTTGACCTGAAACGTTAACTCTGCTTTCTTTCCACAGATGCTGCCAGACGTGCTGAACTTTTCCAGCAAGTTCTGGTTTTGCTTCTGATTTACAGCGTCCGCAGTTTTTTCGGTTTTTATTATACATACTTAAGGCATGGGTTTTGCTTCAATTGTTTATTCACATGCTTGCATCGTTGATTCTTTGTTTGCTTTCAGAACATGGGATGAAGTACTCAAAACAAAATGAACATTGGCTGCCTGAACAAGAGATACTTTGTAGCAATGTTTAAAGATATTCAGCTCTTCCCTTATTCAGTACAGGCTTTTCCTCTGCGATGATCACCTATGTTTTCACAAAGCTGCTTTACATTTTCTCTCTTGGCATATCACTTCTTTGTATGACTATCTTAGGTTTTGGGATTATATTCAGTCTGGGCGTTAGGTTATTATATTTCCATATGATCTGCTGAAAAAAACAAATCTTCAATTGTTATCTTCATTTTCATAAATCTAAAATATACTTGGGAAGAGAAATGGGGTAAAAATAAAGGGAAAAAAAGCTTATTAAGAATTTCTTAATGGTGCAGAAATCTTGTTAAGAGCTCTAAATTAAGCAACACATGCAGTTTTGCTCAGTGGGTGGCAGAAGAAAATGGTGTTGTTTACTCTCATGTAGAATATGAATAAACTTGAAGAAAGAAGGTAAAGATTAGCACAGCTAGCAGTCATTGTTGAAAAAGAATTAGTGGTGTGTTTCAGGGTGGATGTGGCTGTCTCCTGCTTTTTAATTCACTTCCTGCTGACAGCTGGGAGGGTCATTTGCCAACCATGCAAATTCATTCATTCACTTCCCTGCATGAGTATTTCTTTTTTTATAAAAAAAATCAATTAACTTTATTAAAAGCTCCACAAATAAATGCGTATGCAGTATTGCAGTCCAATAGAAAATCAGATTCATTGGAATATTATAATCTACCTTCAGAATGTCCACCGCTCTGGAGCAAAGTTTAATTGTGATGAATTAACTGAAAATCTCGTTGCTTCGAACAATTGTTTTTTCAGGACTTCAGTAGAGTGTACAAAATCTTCCATTTATCTATCCTTTATTTTTACAGCTTGCTGTCAATCTTTCCTTGGCTATCATTATCCTTTTATTGATTTATGAGTTTCTGATTATAGATCCTACTACCTTGTCAAGAGTTCAGTTGAGCCTTTTTCTTCAGATGATCTGCATCCTTTCTGGTAAATGTGTATATTTCTCCCTTTGTCTCCATTTTCTTTTATACATCTACTTCGATTTCTCCTGCCTTTATCTCTTCTGGCCCACCAGAACCTTGATGTTAATTCATCATTGCGTTCCCTCTCTCAGTCCTTTGACTCAGCAATATTAATGTAAAAACTAGTCTCAGACAATTTGTGGGAGGTTTGCGTCCAACGGGGAAAAGGGGAAGGTGTAGTTCTCATTTCAATGCTCGGAGCAAAATAAGCTAATGAGTATGTTTTTCGACATGTTCTGTGCTTCAAGAATCCTAATCGAAAGATTGCGTGGGAGTACAAAGGACAGAATCGACTTAACCAGTCTCTATAGCTGTTTATGCTTCACTCAAGCCTCATCCCATCTGTTTTCATGGCCCAGATATTCTGGAGGGAGGCTTGCACGCTACTTATGTCTTTTTCACATTGGTCCTATGCTGTATATTTCTAGCTCAGAATTTCAATTCTGGTTCCTTCAAAAATCCAGAAATTTGCTGCTGATGATACAGGATTCCGGTCAGGTGGCTGGCTGTCTGGAGTCCAGTGGGCTATAAGGGGTTAGGGGACAATGTTGTTGGGGGTGTGTGTTTTAAGTTGGGGATCAGCTTAATCATTGCCCCGGATTAGACTAGGCTGTTATTCATCTATCTTTTCCCAGGTAACTATTAACTTAACAGAAGCTGATCCCTCTCTGAAGTTAAGGATTGTTTTTTGCAGGGGACTAGGTGCAGTGGAATTGCCCATTGGAATCTTAAAGCTACTGAGCAATTCCCCATGGGATCTGCTGCATGTGGGTTTCTACAGAGTGCAGACATGAAACTCCAGTTCATGCTGATCCAGTGAGAATCTGGCCATAGGAATACCCAGACCGATGTAAATCAACCCTCTCCCTCAAAAGCCTTTCTAGTTTCCCCTTAACTCGTCATTTTTACACAGAAGGTGGTGTGTGAATGGAATGAGCTGCCAGAGGAAGTGGCGGAGGCTGGTACAGCATTCCAACTACTGTGCTTGTCATTCCAACTACTCCCTGTGGTAGAAATTCCCACACACTTAGTGCTCTTTGGCAGAAAACATTGCTTCTGATTCATGATTGAATTTCTGCTGACCCTTTTATATTGATTGGCTCCAGCTATGCTCTTCATCATACGACAAATTATTTTTTTTCCATACCTACTCTGTTAAAATATATCCTGATTTAGAAAGTGTCTGTTATGTCACTCATTAATCCCATTTTGAAGAGAGATGAGGTCCAATTTAACTATCCTTTCCTGATTTATACACCCGCCCAGGTATCCTCAATGAGCACTTCACCCTTTCCAGTGCTTCTGTATCTGCTTTATAGTGCAGCTAACAGAACTGAACTCAATATTCAAAATACAGTCTAACCAGGGTTTGATGCAAGTTTAACTTAAATTCCTTACTTTAAAATTCTATACTTTTTGAAACAAAACCTTATGCTTGGTTTCTATTTTCATAATTCCCTTACTCACAAGTGATGCTACTTTTCATGATTATTACAAAACTACTAACATTCAGTTTGCCACTGTAATATACATTGTAAAAGCTATTCATTGATGCTATGTGGGTTGCTGGCCAGACAAGCATTCATTTCCTCTTTCTAGTTGTCCTGGAGAAGGTGATGGTGAGCCGTCTTCTTCAGCTGTTGCAGTCCTTGGAGTATTAGGACACCCATGTTGTTAGTGCGAAAGGAATTCCCTGGCCAGTGACAGTGAAGGAATAGAGACATTGTTCCAATCCAAGTTTTGCCACAATGATGGACTGTTTTCAAATTCCCACTGTGTTAGAAGCCTGCAGCTCTCCTTTAAAGCCATAGAGATGTACAGCACAGAAACAGACCCTTCGATCCAACCTGTCCATGCCAACCAGATATCCTAACCTAAGCTAATCCCATTTGGCAGCACTTGGCCCATATCCCTCCAAACCCTTCCTATTCATATACCCATCTAGATGCCTTTTAAATGCTGTACCAGCCTCCGCCACTTCCTCTGGCAGCTCATTCCATTCACACACCACCTTCTGTGTAAAAAGGTTGCCCCTCTCACCCTAAACCTATGCCCTCTAGTTCTGGACTCCCCCACTCTAGGGGAAAGACCATGTCTCTTTATCCGATCCATGCCCCTCATGGTTTTATAAACCTCTATAAGGTCACCCCTCAGCCTCCAATGCTCCAGCGAAAACAGACCCAGCCTTTTCAGCCTCTGCCAATAGCTCAAATCCTCTAACCCTGACAATATCCTTGTAAATCTTTTCTGAACCCTTTCAAGTTTCACAACATCCTTCTGATAGGAAGATCAGAATTGAACACAATATTCCAAAAGTAGCCTTCAACAAAGTCCTGTACAGCTGCAACACGACCTCCCAACAGCTGTACTCAAGGTTCCTGATGAAGGGCTTATGCCCAAAATGTCAATTCTCCTGCTCCTCTGAAGCTGCAGAGAGTTCTCACTGTACGCAACCTGTAACAGAAGAAATACAAATTTTTGTGTCATTTGTGAAAACACCAAACAAAAAGTTATAGGTTTCCCCCTCTTACGCACTTCGAAATTCTGCAGGAAATTCTGCTGTCAGGCTACATTGCACAAAGCATTGTCAAACTCAACCCTGCCTTGTCTGTTTGCCGTTTGAGTTTGACTTTGTCAGTGTGCCAGGTCAGCATTCGTAAGAGCTGAGATTCAACTATTAGATCTCCTGAGAGGTTCATTGATCACATGATTCTGTTTTGTTTGGTTTCCTGGATGCAATGCTGAGGTAAAACGATGTGACATGATATAATGTAATACAGTGTTCCTCAATAGAAATTGCTGGCTGGCCACAGGTACCTAAATACAATGAAGGTTGTTCTGCTACACTGCGTGTTTCGTTAACATGAATTTGCTGTCACACGATTGACAAATTGGGGACGCTGTTTCTCAAGCTTGAACTTTTAAAACGTGTGTTGGCTCTAATGCGATTACATTGCCAATACTTTAAGCACTATTTCTAAAGTATGATATTTCTGTAACGTGGGGTTGTATAAGGACACAACCATCGTGTTATAGGAGAACTGACTGTTTCGCCATTTTCATCACATATATTAATGTAAGTCAAAGCATCTTGATACTCACACAAGCATGTATATCTACTTCAGCTATGTGAGTCCAGTTTAGTCACATTATTAATACACCCTATGCTAAGATGCGTTGTATCTTTTGTCTCACTATTTAATTGACCCCACAAAATTGTTAAATGACATTTGAGTCCTATGCATGAAGGGTCTTTGAAATTATAGTGCCAAAGGAGAGTAATTGTGACTACCTTTGCATTTATTAATCCAAATTGCAATTATGTGTATCTGCATTTCCAATTTATAAGATGAATGAAGAGGTACTTGAAATTGCAAGGGTGAAAAATAACACCCAGAAATAAAATGGCAGTGTGTCAGCCATTTGGTCAGGGCTGAAGAGCTACAGAGATCTTTTCTAGAGGCCAACTGGAAAAGAGCAGTTCGAAGGGTTGACCTAGCAGAAGTTGGATAATAAATGGCACAAAATGATTGCAGATGAACTCCGAATGAGGATGATGCAAGACAGAGGACTATGGAATCCTAAAGACCGTGGATCTTCTGTTGGGAGTAGCTGCAAAGCAGCCACAACACAATTCCCAGGTATGCTACATGATGTAAATATCCAATGCAGGAGACAACACTGGTGAAATGGTCGGGACATCATTGATTCCAATGAGCATACAGTGTAATTTGTCTATATTCATCAGCTTGCTGGTGGCATTTTGTTGATGATCAGAACATTTGATTTACAACAGACTACCATTTCCAGTTCTTTTTTCTTTTTCCAAGGAAAAATAGATAGAATCTAAATTGATGTGTTGACCCACTATCACTAGTTTCCATACATACAGACAACGAAGGACACCACTTTGACTGGGACAACACATACATCCTAGGACAGGCAAAATAAAGACATGCACGAGAACTCTTGGAGACATGGCATTCCAACCATTCCAATTCCATCAATAAACACATCGACTTAGATCCCATCTACCTTCCCTCGAAAAAAGGAACCAGAAATGACATCACACATCTTAATAAACCAAGACATATAAATAGAGAGGTGGGACATACCACCAGCACTTCATCGAAGACTCTCACTGATGATGTTACTTAGTCATGGTGGCAAAACTTCTAAAAACAAACCTTCCAGCTCAGCGAGCTAACTTACATACCTAATTGTCTCCACTTTGCCAGCATCAGTGGCCCCATCTTCTCTCTGATACCTCACATTCCCACTATCTTTGCTACTATACCCACCTTGCACCAAGGCTCATGCTCTCTCACTCTCAATATTGCCTGTAACATCTTCCATTGCTCATGTCACCAGCTCAAATCCCCAAATCCAGCCTGCATTTCATCTGTTTTACCTAGCCCTCACTCGGGACATCTCCCCAACTGCACCAAAAGTAAGAGCTATCTACCCACTTTCATCTTTGTTAAACCTGCTGCTCTTTATTTGAGGAATAAAACAGCCCACAGTAGCACAGAAAGAGTCAAGGTGGTTGATGGCAAGATGTCTGTCGGCTCTTCATTCCTTGTGTGGGCGGCATCCTGACTCTGGCCTTATTCCTGATGAAGGGCTTTTACCCGAAACATCGATTTTCCTGCTCCTCAGATGCTGCATGACCTGCTGTGCTTTTCCAGCACCACTCTAATCTTGATTAGTATCAGATGTTGCCCATGACATCCTATGGATAACCTGAGTGAAGAGTTTCCAACTTGACTTGGTTAATAGTTTCTGACAACTGCAACAAGCCTAGTTTTGTGTCAGTGCCAAATAGCATGGTACTACAAGAGAACTATAATCCTGGCATCTCTAGCTGAGGGGCAATACGACAAAACACAAGACACTGGAAGACAGGGATGCTGTCTTCCAGGTAGGTTCAAAGTGAGTGAGTGTTTGAGAGCAGGCAAACAGGCCAGAGCTGCAGCCTGAAGCAATCCATATTCAGGGTACTTATCCCTGACCGCAAAATGTCTTTGCACCAATCTTAGAATCATAGTTGCTGGTGAAGATCATTCCGTAATGGATCAAAATGTGCCCTGAGTATGTTCCTGGAGTCTAGTACGTTTCAATACCAATGTCAATGAGCAGAGGGTGCATGTGGTTGAGCTTGTTTGGTGTAATTGGTAGGATAGGAGAAAGTGAGGACTGCAGATCTGGAGACCAAGGTCACAAAGTGTGGTGCTGGAAAAGCACAGCCGGTCAGGCAGCATCCGAGGAGCAGGAGAATCGACGTTTCGAGCATAAGCTCTTCATCAGGAATGTGGGGGAGGCCCAAAGGGGCTGAGTGATAAATGGGCGGGGGGGGGTGGAGCTATGGGGGAAGGTAGCTAGGAATGTGATAGGTGGATGAAGGTGGGGGGGGGTGATAGGTCAGAGCAGATAGGTGGGAAGGAAGATGGATAGGGAATACAGTTCAAGAGGGCAGTGCTGAGTTGGAGAGTTGGATCTGGGATAAGGTGGGGAGAGGGGAGATGAGGAAACTGGTGAAATTGAGATTGATTCTATGTGGTTAGAGGGTGCCAAGGCGGAAGATGAGGTGTTCTTCCTCCAGCTGTTGAGTGGTTAGGATTTGGTGGTGGAGGAGGCCCAGGACTTGCATATCCTTGGCAGAATAGGAAGGGGAGTTAAAGTGATTAGCCACAGGGTAGTGGGGTCGTAATTGGTAAGGTAGAAATCTGAACATCAATGAGGCAAGTTGCGGTACTAAAAAGGTGTCAAACAAGTTTTAATCCTTTTAATTGGCATTTCCCCTCTGCCAAGCTAGAAATTTGCTTCACCGGTTAGTAAATACATTAAGGATGTAGCTCCTGACATTGAGATGGGCCTCTCTGGACTCCTCTGCCACAAATCGCCCCACAACCCACATTACTCAGGCCCCAGAAAAATGCCAACCAATATATTCTCCTTTGCCAATACGTCAATTTGTTAATGTGGTAACATTGCATTTGCAAAGGGATTGTTCTCTTGATCTGCGAGCTGATTAATTTGCTGGAGCCATTAAATGTTCAGGTTTCTGCTCAGACTGGTGTCTCCGTGGTATATCACAGTGCCAAGAATTTGGAAATGTGTTAATCAAACAATTGAACTTATTCTAAAGCTGTGGTTCCTTGGTCAAACCAATTTGAGAACAAGTCGTCATGGTTATGTCATATCCTGTAACTTCAGGTTGGATAAGCAGTCTGTGGTTAAAATGATTGTCCAGTCATCCAGAATGTTACAGTTAAAAAACAAAGTAGTCCTCAGCCTTTTATTTTCAGGTCTGCAACTCATATGTGTAATAATATCTCAGCTTGTCGCTGTAATTTGTCATTGTCATAGACCTTCTGCCTTCAATTCCAGTCTTAAATGTTCCATTTGAATATGCACAGATTTTACATCTGCCATGGGTTGCAAGGGCTGATGAATTGACTCTCTCATGCATTGATTCAAAAATTCACAATGCCTAGAGATGTATGATAACCGATTTCTCAATGTCTGGTTGCAGATCTGTTGCTGTGTTTGTTTTTTGTAGTCCAGTAACAGCAATAATAGAACTCTTCAAAGAACAACAAGTGCCCTGCTCTTCACCCACCAACCACCTGACTGCCATCATTCTAGTGGGGTACTCATTGTGATAACACAGGCTATCCTCAGGAAATCATACAGACTGGCCTAATATTGTGTCAGCAAATACTAACCTCATATTTCCTGACGATAAGATGCACTTCCAATTCAGAAATAATTCTGATGGTAATAGTGCTCAATAAAACCTGTTTACTGATGTTCAGCTTGAGTTCCACCCAGATCACTTTGGTCCTGACCTCACTGGTCTGATCTGACCATGGGCAAAAGTGTTAAACTCCAGAGATGAAGCGACGGTGACTGTTCTTAATAACAAGGCAGCATTTGACTGAGTCGAGAGTGTGTTACTGGAAAAGCACAGCAGGTCAGGCAGAGCAAGAGAATCAATGTTTCGGGCATAAGCCCTTCATCAGGAATGAGGTTTGTGGGTCAGGGCTGAGAGATAAATGGGAGTGGGGGAGGTGGGGGGAGGTGGGGGGAGGTGGGGGGAGGTGGGGGGAGGTGGGTTGAGGGGAGGTAGCTGGGAAAGCGATAGGTGGATGAAGGTGAGGGAGAAGGTGATATGTCAGAGGGGGCAGTGATGGATGGGTCCAGAGGGCAGTGCTGAGTTGGAGGCTTGGGACTAGGATAATATGGGGGGAGGGGAAATGAGAAAGCTGTTGAAGTCCACATTTATCCCATATGGTTGCAGGGTCCCAAAGCAGAATATGAGGCGCTCCTCCTCCATGCATTGGGTGGTAACAGTTTGGCAGATCAGGAGGCCCAGGACCTGCATGGCCTTGACAGAGTGGGAGGGGGAGTTGAAGTGTTCAGCCACAGGGTGGTGTGGTTAGTGGGTGCGGGTGTCCCAGAGATATTCTCTGAAACTATCCGCAAGAAGGCATCCTGTCTTCCTGATGTACAGGAGATCACATCAGGTGCAACGGATGCAGTAGATGACATTGGTAGAGGTACAAGTAACTTTCTGATAGATGTGGAAGAATCCATTGGAGCATTGGACGGAGGTGAGAGGAGTGATGTGGGCGCATGTTTTGCATTTCCTGTGGTGCCAGGGAAAAGTGCCAGGAGTGGGGTGTGGGCTGATGGGGGAGGGGGGGGTGTGTGGTCCTGATGATGGAGTCGCAGAGGGAATGGTCTTTTTGGAAGGCTGATATTGGGGGGAGGGGAACAAATCTCTGGTGGTGGGGTCTGCTTGGAGTGGCAGAAGTGGTGGAGGATGATGCGTTGTATGAGGAGGTTGGTGGGGTGGAAGGTGAGGACCAGGGAGGTTCTGTCCTTGTGTGTTGGGAGGCGTGGGGTTCAAGGGTGGTGGTGTGTGAAGTAGAGGAAATGCACTGGAGGGCATCGTCAATCATGTGGGAAGGGAAGTTGAGATCATGCAAGAAGGAGGCCATCTGGGACTTTCTGAGGTGGAATTGGTCATTCTGGAAACAAATGCAGCAGAGGTGGAGGAATTGAGAATAAGGGATGGCATTTTTACAGGAGGTAGGGTGGGAGGAGGTGTAGCCTAGGTAGCTGTGGGTGTCAGTGGGCTTGTAGTATATGTCTGTGGCTAGTCAGTCGCCAGAGCCGGTGATGGAGAGGTCCAGGAAGGGGAGGGAGCTGTCTGAGATGGTCCAGGTGATTTTGAAGTTGGGGTAGAAGGTGTTGGTAAAGTTGGTGAACTGTCCAACCTCCTCGTGGGAGCTCGAGGCAGCGCCAATACAGTCATCGATGTAGCGGAGGAACAGGTGGAGCGTGTTGCCAGTGTAATGGCGGAAGATGGACTGTCCCACGTACCCTACAAACAGGCAGGCATAGCTGGGTCCCATGCAGGTGCCCATGGCTACCCCTTTGGTTTGGAGGAAGTGGGACGATTGGAAGGAGAAGTTGTTGAGGGTGAGGACCAGTTCAGCCAGGCAGATGAGGGTGTCGGTGGAAGGGTACTGGTTGGGACAGCATGAGAGGAAGAAACGGAGGGCTTGAAGATCTTCGTTGTGGCAGATCAATGTGTACAGAGACTGGATGTTCATGGTGAGGATGAGGCTTTGGGGGCTGGGGAAATGAAAATCTTGGATGAGGTGAAGGGTGTAGGTGTTGTCATGAACATAGGTTGGGAGTTCCTGGACTAATGGGGACAGGACGGTGTCGAGGTAGGAAGAGATGAGTTCGGTGAGACAGGCGCAGGCTGAGAGAATGGGTTGACCGGGGCAGTCAGGCTTGTGAATCTTAGGAAGGAGGCAGAATCAGGCTGTGCAGGGTTCATGGACAATGAGGTTGGAGGCTGTCGATGGGAGATCCCCAGAGGTAATGAGGTTGTGGATGGTCTGGGAGATGATGGGAAGTGATGGGAGGTGAGGTCATGATCAAAGGGGCAGTATGAGGAGGTGTCTGTGAGTTGGCACCTGGCTTCAGCGGTGTAGAAGTCGGTGTGGCACACTACTACTGCTCCTCCCTTGTCTCTGGGTTTGATGGTGAGATTGGGGTTGGAGCGGAGGGAGTGGAAGTCTTGGAGTTTTGAGGGCGGGAGGTTGGAGTGGATGAGGCAGTTGGACATGTTGAGGCCGTCGATGTCATGGTGGCAGTCTGAAATGAAATGGTCACGGCCGGGTAGCAGGCCAGCATGGGATGTCCAGGTGGATGGGGTGTGTTGGAGACAGGAGAATGGGTCCTCGATGGATGGGTGGGTGTTTTGATAAAAAAGTAGGCGGCGGAAGAAATGTTCAAGGTTGCAGCGTGTGTTGAACTCATTAATCTAGGACCATAGAGAGACAAAGGTGAGGTCTTTACTGAGGACTAAACATCCATCCTCAGGGAGGGGGAGATCTGGGGGAATGTTGAAGACATGGCAGGGATGGGAGCTAGGACCTGGAGTGAGGCTGGAGTTCGAGGTGGGGGCGGCGACCATTGCTTGAGTGGGGATGGTTATAGGGTCTGCAGTGACGTCACCAACAGAAGTGATGCTCACAAAGAGGGTGGAAGTAGTGCTTATGGCTGTGTAAATGGCTGCGGAAGTGGCATCACGGGCGGTGTGTTGGGTACTCAGCTGCTGACGTCACTGGTGGCAGAAGTGATGTCCACGATAGAGCCTTCCAGCGGGGCAGAAGTGACTGAGTATGGCATTAAGAAGCTTTCACAAATCTAAACCCTTGTAGTCATAGAATCACTACAGTGTAGAAGCAGGCCATTCAGCCTATCAGGTTGGTACCAACCCTCCAAAGAGCATCCCACTCACACCCACCCCACGACCTTTGTAACCCTGCATTTTCCCATGGCTAATCCACGTAACCTGCACATCGTTTGGACTGTGGGGGGACACTAAAGCACTATGAGAAAACCCATGCAGCCACAGGGAGAACATACAAGCTCTACACGGACAGTCACCTGAGGGCGGAATCGAACCTGGGTCCATGGTGCTGTGAGGTTTAGGGTTGAAAGATTCTGGCCTAGCTATCAATGGAGCACAGCTTGGATATAATTCCACTTCATGTGGTACGGTTTTATTATAATGCTAAACAATAGTACATGCATATTAGTGAGAAAACTTACAACCTGATCCACAACCTGAACTCCAAATCTTCTCCAAAATCACAGTATATACATATAATAACACTGGTTGCTTAGAAATCCAATGGACCGGGGTCTGTCTCAGAAGACCAATCCATTAACAGATCTCTTGTTATGTCTTCCAGAGCAAGTGATTAAACTGCTTTATGCCAGCAGCAATGGTGAACTGTTTACAAATTATTTTTAAGCCTCTTCCTTGTTCTAACTGTGTGATATTTCATGCTGGAATAAACACAAGGAGTATTTTAAGGTGGTACATCAAATATGTCTCAATGATGGAATGTAAGATGCAATTTTCTCATCACAGCAACACCATCCTTCACAGCTCAAGCACAGTTTCAGGTACACAATGAAAATCTGTGACTTGACCAAAATCTTCCCATCCTACATTGTTCCTCATGCCCATAATGCAGTTCTTTGGTAAGGGTACCAATTTCTTCTTTGATATCCTTTGCACTGGAATAGTAAAAACCCAGCACGTTGAACATCACCACAAATAGCTTACATCCATTAATAGGAAACAAATAGAAACACAGTTACTTGAAACAAAGTGATTTAAAACAATACAAGAGTAAGTAATATAAAGAATACCAGAGTCGTAATGTGTGTGTTGGCTTACACTAAACTGTAATCAATTGGAAAATTCTCATTGATTACAGTTATTCATAGCAAAAATATATATTACATGTGATTGAAAGTCATTCATTTCAATCACATGTCATATCTGCTGGAGTTCCTCAGAGTAGTATCCAAGGCTCAACTGCTTCATCTTTGATTTTCCTTCCATCAGAAGGTCAGAATTGGAAATGTTTGGCATCATTTGCAACTCCGCTGATACTGAAACAGTCTGTGTCCAAATGCAGAAGGTATGGACCATAATCTGACTTGTAAAGGAAAGTGGCAAGTAACAGTTATGCCACACAAGTGCCATCTCAAACAAGTGAGAATCCAACCATATCACCTTGAGACTCCATGATATTAGCGTCACTGAATTCCCTGACTATCAACATCGTGGGGATAAGCATTGAACTGGAAATAAAATAGACCGGTCATACAACAGGGTCTTGAGCAAATGAGCCAATGGGCTGAGGAGTGACAGATGGAGTTTAATTTAGAGAAATGCGAAGGGCTGCATTTTGGGAAAGCAAATCTTAGCAGGACTTATACACTTAATGGTAAGGTCCTTGGGAGTGTTGCTGAACAAAGAGACCTTGGAATGCAGGTTCATATTCCTTGAAACGAGAGTCGCAGATAGATAGGATAGCGGAGAAGGCATTTAGTATGCTTTCCTTTATTGGTCAGAGTATTGAGTACAGGAGTTGGAAGGTCATGTTGTGGCTGTACAGGACATTGGTGAGGCCACTGTTGGAATATTGCAAGCAATTCTGGTCTCCTTCCTATTGGAAGGATGTTGTGAAACTTGAAAGAGTTCAGAAAAGACTTAGAAGAATGTTACCAAGGTTGGAAGATTTGAGCTATAGGGAGGGCTGTTTTCCCTGGAGTGTCGGAGGCTGAAGGGTGACCTTATAGAGGTTTATAAAATCATGAGGGGCATGGATAGGGTAAATAGGCAAAGTCTTTTCCCTGGGGTGGGGGAGTCCAGAACTAGAGGGCATAGGTTTAGGGTGGGAGGGAGGAAAGATATAAAAGAGACCTGAGGGGCGATGTTTTCACATAGAAGGTGGTGCGTGTGTGGAATGGGCTGCCAGAGGAAGTGGTGGAGGCTGGTACAATTGCAACATTTAAAAGGGATCTGGATGGGTATATGAATAGGAAGGGTTTAGAGGGATATGGGCCAGATGCTGGCAGGTGGGACTAGATTGGGTTGCGATATCTGGTCGGCGTGGACGGGTTGGACTGAAGGGTCTGTTTCCTTGCAGTACATCTCTATGACGTATGACTCTATATAAATACAGTCGCTACAAGTGGCCAGAAAGTCTATGTTGAATAACTCGTTTCCTGTCTCCCAAGTACATGTGTATCATCTACAAGGAATCAGAAAGAAATGTGATATGATCCTCGCCACTGCCTAGAGGGCTGTAGCTCCAGCAGCACGCAATAAACTTGACACCATCTAAGACAATGCGGCCTGTTTAATTGGTAACAAGTGTTCTACATTAAACATACATTCCAATTGCCACTAACATACAGTAGCAACACCGTATATCATCTATCTTTTTACAAAATACACTGCAGCAATTTACCAAAGGATCCTTCAAAAACATCTTCTTACCCCCAACTTCTACTGTCTGGAAGGACAAGTTCAGCAGATGCATGGGGACAACACTGTTGGAAGTTCCATTCTAAACTACTCATGATCCTGACTTGGAAATATATATCGCCATTTCTTTAGTGTTGTTGGGTCAAAATCGTGTAAACAGAACTGAAGGTATACCCACAACACATAGACTGCAGCGGTTCCAAAAGCAGCTTACCATCACTTTCTCAAAGGCAACTATATTTGTCCCCATGACACCCAAAACCCGTGAGTGAATCAGCAAGAGACAATGTTGTTTTGGGTAACATTCCTAAATGGCTTTGTCAGAGAAAACAAAGGATCGTTGTGGAAGGGTGTATTTTTAACAGGAGGTCTGTGACCAGTGATGTTCCACAAGGATCAGTGCTGGCACCTCTGTTGTTATATAGATGGTCTGCTTAGTAAGTTTGTAGATGAAATGAAACTTAATGGAGTTGTGGATAATGAGAAGGGTTGTCAAAAGATACCGCATGATATGGCGAAGTAGTGACAAATGGACTTTAATCTGGCCAAGTGTGAGGTGATACATTGGGAGATCAAATACATGAAGAAAGTATACAGTAAATGGCATGACCCTTAGGAGCTTGATTTAAAAAAAAAATTTTTTTTAAATTCCCTACAGCCCTTTGGCCCAACAAGTCCATACTGACCCTCCGAAGAGTAACCGACCCAGACCCATTTCCCTCTGACTTAATGCACCTTTCACTACAGACAATTTAGCATAGCCAATTTACCTGACCTGCACATTTTTGGGTTGTGGGAAGAAACTAGAGCACCTAGAGGAAACCCACGCAGTCACAGGGAGAATGTGCAAACTCCATACAGGCAGTCAGTCGCCCAAGGCTGGAATTGAACCTGGGATCCTGGTACTGTGAGGCGGTAGTGCTAACCACTGAGCCACCGTATATGTGGAGGGATCTTGGGTACAAGTTCATAGCTCTGTGAAAGCAGCAGCACAAGTGGATAAAATGGTAAAGAAGGCTTGTTTTCATTGGTTGGGACATTGACGATAAAGGTTGGCAAATTGTATTACACCTGTATAAAACTTTAGTTAGGCCACATTTGTCGTATTGTGTACAGTTCTGACCAGCACATTATATGAAGGTTTTGGAGGCTTTGGAGAGGGTGCAAAAGAGGTTTATCAGGATGTTACCTGGATTGGAGTCTGTTAGCTATAAGGAGAGATTAGACAAAACTTGGATTGTTTTTGTCAACATGTCGTTTACAAACCTGATCGATGTACATTAAATTATGACAGGCTTGGACATGGTGAGTAGTCAGAGTCTTTTTCCTGGGGTGGAAATATCAATATGAGGGGGTGTAGGTTTCAGGTGAGGGGGAGATGTGCGAGGCAAGTTTTTACAAAGGAAGTGGTAGGTGCCTGGAATGTGCTGCCAGGGAGGTGGTAGAAGCAGATACATTAGCAACATCTAAGAGGCATTTGGACAGAATGTGAACAGGTAGGAAATAGGGGGACCATGTGCAGGCAGATGGGATGAGTTTAGAATGGTCTCGTGGTTGACACAGACGTACTGGGTCAAAGGGCCTGTCATTGTGCTGTGTTATCATATATCCGATGAATTGGGCTATAAATCCAGAAAAGTCAAAACATTTTGTCAGGAATCTGGTTGAAATATGCAAATAGAAAAGACAAATTCAATTTTTTTTCTGAATACCATTGCCCAAAGTGACAATGTTGCTTTTATGTCAACTTTTCATTGTTTTTAGGTTGTATCGAAAGGATTTTTCAGTATGACTGCTGGTTGGAATGGATTGAGTGTGTGAGTAAAGGAAAGTCCCTAAGTGGCTTAGATGTAATTATTTCTGCGGTAACCCTGAGTGATAGAGCATTTCTGTAAACTTGAAACAGTCATTACTTACTGGCAGTAAGTGATGTACTCAAATAACACAACAAATGGTATCTTAACCTATGCTGTGAAATTTGCAACTTCCAGAACTATACAAACCAAAGCTTAATGCAGTAAATCAGTAAGTTCTGAATCTACAATGTGTTGGATGGCAGATTGGACAACTGCCATTCAGTGACTGCCGAAGTAATGGAAAAGAAAAATGCCACATTTACGACAACTTGATGTATTGGCTTAGTTCACATGAATATCATTAGTGTCATACTGCAGTGCACGCAAGGTGCATTTTCAGCATAAATTTTACGAAAGTGAATTAAAAAATTTAAATCCAGATTTCTGTCAGGGTGAAAGTGGTAACTTTTCTTCACTTAGTATTTCGAATCGCATTTTTTCAGTGAAGTGCAAGACTGTACTATAAATGAACAAACCTGCTTCCTGCAGCAAGGCAGTGCATCATGTAACAGTCTGGTAGCTGCTTGAGATTACTTTTTGAAAGATTAAAGCATTATGGATTACAAACATCTCAGCAGCCAGAGAGGCACACAATTGGGCACACACAATTAAGCAGTCTAAAAAATCTCAGAAGTTTGGATATCCAAATCTGTCTTTCTAGCTTCTCCCCAGATGCATCTCAACCCATAATACAATGCTGCCCTCACATTAGAGAGCTGTGTTCTCTCTGATTCCCCTCCCTTCAAATTGTGATCAGAATTTTCAGACCAATGACACCTGTAGTCAGCTGAAAAGTCCAAGTCGGAGAACAATAGAGCTTTTTGTTGATCTTGTTAATGCAGACACATCTTTTACCATTGATGCACTGCAGAAATTCACCAAAGTTTCTTCGACAGTTTATTCCAAATCCACAAGTACTTTCATCTAGATGTTTAAGGGCAGCAAGTACATGGGAACACCATCACCTGCAAGTTCCCCTTGCTGGCATCATGGTTCAGTGGTCAGCACTGCTGTCTCACAGCACCAGGGGCCTTCAGTGACGGTCTGTGTGGAGTTTTCATGCTCTCCCCGTGTCTGCATGGATTGCCACCGAGTGCTCAAGTTTCCTCCCACACTCCAAAGTTGTGCAGGTTAGGTGGATTGGCCATTTTAAAATGTGCTGTGGTGTTCAGAAATGTGCAGGCTAGCTGAAACAGCCATGGGAAATGTAGAGCTACAGGGATAGAGTCAATGACTAGATCAGGGTGGGTTGCTCTTTCGAGGGTTGGTGTGGACTGAATGGGCTGAATAGCCTCTGTCCACACTGTAGGGACTCTATATAAGCCACTCACCATGCTGACTTGGAAATAAATTGCTGTTCTTTCACTGTAACTGGTTCAAAATCCTGGAATTCCCTCCCTCAGAGCATTGTGGATCAACCTGCAGCATGTGGACTGCAGTGGTTCAAGAAGGTGTTCAACTACCACCTTGTCAAGGGCAAGTAGGGATGGGCAATGAATACTGGCTATGCCAGCGATGCCCACATGCCACAAGTGAATAAATAAAACAAGAATTAGAAAGTAAAACAAAGCATTTACTTGTTTTGTACCAACTTGCTTGTTACATGGAAAGCAGGGTAGGAAATACAGACCGGAGGACCAGAGAACCAGTCGCATGTACAAAAATACCCTTGGCCTTGACTGACATTCCCAGAGACTTCTGCACCTTAACTCAGTTAATTTGAATGTAACTTTCCTTTGGCAGATTGAGCACAGTCTTAGAGGCAAATTCTGAGCCATGCCAAATGGAAAATTCCAGACCCCGTGTTTAGATGTACATTGCATGTATTGATAATTGCGCGTAATACTGTGCATTAACATTTATTAACCAAAGGGAAGAAACTAAGACATTTGTTCAAATAAATACAGAATGTGCTAGAGAAGCTCAGTAGGTCTGACAACATGTATGGAGCGAGAAATAGAGATAATATTTGGAATCTAATTGCACTTCTTTATAACTCCAGGTTGATTGAACTTGAAGCATTAACTCTGTTTCTTTATTCACAGATGCTGCCAGACCTGTTGAGTTTCTCCAGTATTTTGTTTTCCAGCTTTCACTATATTTTGCTTTGATGCAAATATTGAAATATGTTTCACATCATAGCAAAAAAACACCCACTAATATTGTTTCAGCATTGCTTCTGGAAACTTCTGGGAAGTGTTTTGAAAAAAAATCTGAACTCTGCATAAACTGAATTTGCTGCTTAGTAAAAGTCTGATCAAGGAAGCTAATTAACCAATAGTTTCTTTTCACTTCTAAACTGAGCTAGTGTGTTGTTAGTTAGGCACAAGGGCTCTTTTCTTTTCCAGTAAAAGAGTTAAAGTTACAACTTCAAGTACTTCTTGGCATTTTCAGTATTCAACTAATTGTTTCCTAATAAGATCAGCATGTGCAAAATGTGGAAAGTATTTGTGAACTAATCTTTGTTAAGTCTGTTAACATCTTTATGCATATGCACTCAGACACTAAATTGCCACACTAAATTCAAATAAAAGGCAGTTGTGACATTGGAAGGCAGTTTTGGAGGGAGCACTGTGTGAAGAGAGAGGTGGAAGATGGAAGAAGTTAATAAACTCTCTCAACATGTGAAAATGTGCGTGTGTATTTGTTTCAACTTAATGGCTGTCTTAGACTCCAATAACATTGCTAACAAAGGATAGTTGTCTTCAGGTGGAGACTGATTAATAAAATTTCTTTCTAACAGATTGGAATAAAATTTACTTCAAAAAAGAATGACTGAGACCGAATACACATTGTTAAACATGACTTATCTTTGATGTTTTAGGAAATTAAACTTTATAATGGAAAGTTGAAGTGAAAATGTGAGCACATGTTATACCTTTCCCAAGATAAAAGCAAGTATGACCTTGGCACTGTCACCACTGACTAGAAACCAGGTCAAGTGCAATCTAATCTCAAAATTAGAAGCTCAATAATTGGATACGGGGAAATATTTAGAAATTCTGGTGACATTGGTGGACACAGTGTTTAAGAAGATGATCCAACAAATGCTTGTGAATTGAGGTCAGACTGACAAATTTAGAAATCTGGATGGGTATTCTTTAAAATACACGATGGCATTTTTACAACTTCTATGAAAAGTTCTACTTGGAAATTCCTAATTTAGTGCTTGCCTTTAAATTGCATAAACAAAAATTACTGGGAGAAACTCAGCAGGTCTGGCAGCATGTAAAGAAAGAAAGCAGAGATAACCTTTTGAGTTAATGTTTCAACTAAATTTCTGATGAAGGGTTACCTGGACTCAAAACTAAACGCTGCTTTCTCTCCACAGTTGCTGTCCGATCTGCTGAATTTCTTTAGCAATTTCTGTTTATGTTTCAGATATTCAGCATCCACACATCATTTGTTTTTAAAATGTTGTCTTTAAATTTTTGGATTTTGCTGTGATATTGAGTACGAGTAGACTTTTGGTATTAACTGGAGTTAAATTTTCAAAATAAAATGCACCTTTGGAACAGAAACCTTAAAAAAATCTCTTTGGCGAGTAGTCATTTCCAGCAGCTTTGATGCAACAATGGGGCATTAGCATAACATTTAAAAAAAGAGGATTCAAATGTAGCAGCATTTCAAGTCTATCGAAATATGCTTCAAGTGTCAGTCTGAAAGAAGGATAAAAGCCAAAAGAAATGATGACAGAGACACTATTGGAAGTTATAACAAATTCATGAAAATGGCAGTAGAAAGCCCCTTTAGTGATAGAATTTATGAAATAAATCATGCAATAATTGATGATAAGCTTCATATAATCCTGGTGGACCAACCAAATTGCAAACTGACATCTGCCCTGTTACAAGCAGTCCGTCCAAATAACTCAGAAAAATTAAAAAATTCCATTGCTAATGGTTGAGCAAGAATTACAAAGAGATGCACTATTGCTGAGCACCTCTATGTCCTTGGCAGGTTGGTTCACAGGCTGCGAGTCTCAAAAACCCACTCAAGTTAAGAGCCACCTCCAATTTCCATGGGCATTTTCACCACATCTGTGTCATCCACTGCCCATGTAAGGTGACTTTCCAGGGAAATCTGACCAACTCCCAGTGGGCACCTGATGGATATTCTTTTATGAGCATTGCATTGTCCTCAAAGAGTCTCCTGCCCCACCAATGGTTCCATCCCAGCCCCTACCACCACTGCCATCCCCCAACCAGTTTCAGTCAACACCCCTATCAGTGCAAGATGGAGAAAGTGAGGACTGCAGATGGTGAAGATCAGAATCAAAGAGTGTGATACTGGAAAAGCACAGCCGGTCAGGTAGCGTCTGCCTCGACTCTCCTGCGGCTCAGATGTTGCCTGGCTGGCTGTGCTTTTCCAGCATCACACTCTTCAACTCTGCCAGTGCAAGATCTCTGTTCCTGAGTTGCTGGGGTCTCTGAACCTGATTTTGGTTTCCTCCAACTATGGTTGCTCTTCACAGTTGCTAGGCAATTGAAGAGTCCTCACCCTCCGCCTGCAGCATCATGAATGCCCAGTTCATTTGCCATCACTGGCAAAAGGGCAGACTCAGGTCCCACTCCCATGTAAATGGTTGTGTTCTGTTTTTAGCCCCAGAGGTGGAACATCTGCTCTTGTAGTGAGAAATAAAAGAATCAGTCTTTGGTTTTGGGTACCGATGTCAGTCATTTTAAAAAAAAATAACCTGATCATTATTAATCATCCGAGAAACAAGAAATTACTGTGTTGTCTTGAAGATGACTGATACAAATAATCACAGTTTAATGAGAGGACTTGGTACAACTCACATTTAATGCATCTAATCTTTGCCCATGTGAAATCCTCACATATTGCCACAAATTAGATACTTCTGTTTAAAAGTGAGTATTATTGCAAGAGACTAAGCTCAATTGCTTACCATCTGGAAAATCATCTTGAATTATCTCTGTGTGATCCATTGCAAACCTTTATCTATAAGGTGTGAAGTAAAAGGTGTAAAATAAAACACTCCCAACTCATTTGCTAATGAGATTTTGTACAGCAGCACCAAACTGATAATTGATTTACACAAAGTAAGACAAGAAAATATTAAATGGTTGTGAGCTAAGTTTTGGTCAAGAACAAGCATTAATAGGGGAAAGAGAATAACAGTGAAGCAGATTATAACAGTATCATAAGATATAGAGCTACAAATGATTATTTGGTTCATCCAGCTAAAGCAAATTAATAATTTTGTTCAATTTTTAAGAAGTTGATTCAATAGTGAAAAGCTGATTCTTCACTGTTGACAAAAATATTTTGGAGAATTGGAACCTGAAGTTTATTAATAAATCTTTTCAGAGAAACTTTTTAATTAAAATACTAATTAAAAATTTAATTAAAATCCGCCTGGCCTTCAGGACAAAACCACACAACCCTGTCATGGCAGACGCTACAAGACGTGTCAGAGTGTCAACAGGGATACCACCATTACACATGGTGAAACCACGCACCATGTACGTGGTAGGTACTCATGTGACTTGGCTAACGTCTATCTCATACGCTGCAGGCAAGGATGCCCTGAGACATGATACATTGGCGAGACCAAACAGAGGCTGCAGCAATGGATGAATGGACACCAGGGGTGTTCCCTCCCAGTTGGGGAACACTTCAGCAGTCCGGGACAGTCGACCTTGGACCTTCGGGTGACCATCCTCCAAGGTGCCCTTTGAGACAGGCAACAACGCAAAGTGGCCGAGTAGAGACTGATAACTAAGTTTGGTACCCATGGGGATGGCCTCAACCAGGACCTTGGGTTTATGTCACACTACAGGTGACCCCATTGTACCATACACTCTCATACGCACTCACACAAGCGCATGCGCACACACACACAGACACACGCATACACACTCCTACAGAGCCACACATCCACGCAGTCCCTCTCTCATACACGAGCTCTCTCTCATACACTCACACTTACACACGCACCCTCTCATAGACTTATACCCCATTACACTCACATACATTCACACACTCTCTCACAGACACTCACATCCCCCCCCACACATACCCACATGCACACACTCACTCAGTCTCCCCTGTGCGCACGCGCATATACACATTTAAGTTTGTGGGGTGAATTTGTACTTGCTGATTTACATTTTATTTTTCTCAAGAACTGCATGAATCCATGTAAAATTTTGCAAATCCATTTTTTAGATTAGAATCAGTCTGTTCATTTTGTGGCACAGACAGCCTCACAGGGCAGCTCACACCTTCAATACATTATCTGGGCCGACATGACACCAATTGTTCAAGTTCAGTTGAGAATGTAACTTTTTTTTAAAAACTACGATTTACATATGAAAGAACTGAAACCAATATGGTCATTCTAAAAGTTGACAGACTTAACAAACAATCCAGATCTTTTTCAATATATAATTTCAGTTAGATCACACTGTAAACTTTTGCTATAAGTTCTGTATCTTACAATTTTATTCTCCACAACCACCAAATGAAGGAACAGTACTCCGAAAGCTAGTGCTTCCAAATAAACCTGTTGGACTATAACCTGGTGTCCTCCAACCCTGGCAACATCCTTGTAAATCTTTTCTGAACCCTTTCAGGTTTCACAACATCTTTCCGATAGGAAGGAGACCAGAATTGCATGCAATATTCCAAAAGTGGCCTGATCAATGTCCCGTACATCCGCAACATGACCTCCCAACTCCAATACTCAATGCTCTGACCAATAAAGGAAAGCATACCAAATGCCTTCTTCACTATCCTATCTACCTGCGACTCTACTTTCAAGGAATTGTGAACCTGCACTCCAAGATCTCTGTTCAGCAACACTCCCTTGGCCCTTACCATTAAGTGTATAAGTCCTGCTCTGATTTGCTTTTCAACCGTGGGCAGTACAGGGGCACAGTGGTTAGCACTGCTGCCTCATAGCGCCAGAGACCTGGGTTCAATTCCCACCTCAGGCGACTGACTGTGTGGAGTTTGCACATTCTCCCTGTGTCTGCATGGGTTTCCTCTGGGTGCTCTGGTTTCCTCCCACAGTCCAAAAAAAAAATTGTGCAGGTTAGGTGAATTGTCCATGCTAAATTGCCAGTAGTATTAGGTGAAGAGGTAAATGTAGGGGTATGGGTCTGGGTGGGTTGCGCTTCAGCAGGTCGGTGTGGACTTGTTGGGTCAGAGGGCCTGTTTCCACACTGTACGTAATCTAATCTAATCTAAAAAACAATGCAGCACCTCACATTTATCTAAATTGAACTCCATCTACCTTCATCTCATTGGCCCATCTGATCAAAATCTGGGGTAGCCTTCTGCGCTGTCCACTACACCTCCAATTTGGTGTCATCTGCAAACTTACTAACTATACCTTCTCTGTTCACATCCAAATCATTTATATAAATAATGAAAAGCAGTGGACTCAGCACCGATCCTTGTGGCACACCACTGGTCACAGGCCTCCAGTCTGAAAAGCAACCTCCCGTCACCACCCTCTGCCTTCTTCCTTTGAGCCAGTTCTGCACCAAAATGACTAGTTCTCCCTGTATTCCATGATGGTACAAACTGTTGCTATTGTATGTCAGTGGTGAAGGGATTGAACTGAGTGTCAATCATATGGCCTGCTTTGTTCTGGATAGTGTCAAGTACCTTGTTTGTGATTGGAGCTGCACTTAACCAGACAAGAGGATAGTAATCCATCACTGTCCTGACTGGTGGCTTGTAGGTAGTGGGTAGGCACTGGAAAAACAAGAGGTGAGTTATTCATTGCAGAGTTCCCAACCTTTGATCTGCTGTTGTGGCCTAAGGATTTATATCCAGTTTAGATTCTAGTCAATGATAACCCCCAGGACAATGATAATGCCATTGACGGAGGGATGAGGAGATGGTTAAATAGCCACTTGGTGCTTCAGTATCTGAGAAGTCATGAATGGTTTTGAGCAGTATGCAATCAACAGCGAGTATCTCTACTTCTAACCTTATGATGGAGTGAAGGTCATTGATGAAACAACATTCGATGGCTGGGTCAAGGACACTGCCCTGCCATTAACTCCTCTGATTAACTCCTCTACTCTTAATGCCATACTTGATTAAACGCTACCTTGATGACAGAGTAGTCACTCTTGCTTTCCCTGTGGAATTGGTTCTTTTGTCCATGCTTGAACCAAGGCTGCTATGAGATCTAGAGCTGACTGGCGCTACACAAATGAGCATGTTATTACAGAGCAAGGATGTATTGGCCTGTGTTGTATTTATCATAATTTTTGCAGATAGGAAATACTTGTGTGATTTTCTACTTTGCTTTATAAATGCCATTGCCTCTGTATCGGAAAAGCTTGGCTAGGGACACACATCTTTAGTACTATTTTTAGAATGTTGTCAGGGCTCATAGTTATTCAAAACCTTCATTGATATCATGTGGAATGAATCAAATTGGTGGGATACTGGCATAATGAGAACCTAAGAAGAAGAAGAAGACCAAGGTGGATTATATTCTTGGCTCTTTTAGCTGACATTTGAGGCAGTTGCTTCAGCCTGTTCGGTTGCACTGCTATTTCGGATCTCCCATTAATGTGGATGGGGATATTTGTGGACCCTCTTCATTCTGTCATTTGTCCACCACCATCAATGATTGGATACCTTGTTTGGATATGATTGGATATGCCACAGCTACACAGCTTAGGTCTCATTTGTTGGCGTTTGGATCACCTGGCCCTGTACTACTCCTCAGTACTAAGCATTCAGTATAGAGTGAATTTATATAAGATCATGAAGACAAGAATTTGTGAGGAGTGGGGGTGGAGCTGTGAATTGATTTCTATTTAGTTAAGCTTTTTTTTCTAAAGTAAAATATATAGCAGCTATTGATCAGGATATAGTGATAGACAGAGGAGAGAAGGAGAGGGAGGTCAAGTACATGATGCCTGTATTCTATTCTTTGACACATATCTCCCTCAATTTGATTAGATATCTTAATGTTGTGGAGGATTGAAGAAACTGGAAGTCATCAGAAAATTGGTGACGAAGATAAACCATTCATTTATCAAGACCGAGGTCAAGCTGTAACAATGCATTGCCTTTTGCCATCATTAATCATAATATCTCTTAATCTTTCCATCACAAGGACATTTCAAGTCAACTCAAGAACTCAACTCAAGTCAACCTCTTCCATTGCCAGATAAGCATTTCTGCCTTTAACCATATATAGTTGTAAGAAATGAGTATTTTCTGTGTTAAAAATACAACAGCCAGCTGTGTTTCCTAGATGTTTTCATCAAATTTCCTTGATTCTGTGTCAAATTTAGCTCAGTAAATGATTAATCAGAATGGCTTGACATGACAGAAATAAGCTTTTGTCCTTATTACATTGATTGACGCAGTTTTATTTTAAATATTCATTGAAGCTGCCTGTTGGTTTAGCTTATCAAACTCCTACCTTAAATGCTTGTTCAATGCGGTTGCTTAACCTAGATGCGTCCTTAATTAAAGGAAGAAAATATAATAAAAGCAGATTGAGAGAGTGCTTTGCTGATCGTCTGTGCAGAAATGCGATTTTGGCTCAACACTGGAGCAACTCCTCACTTTCTCATTCTAAACTCTTTACAGTTGGTCTGCAACACAGTGCCAGTGAATCTAAGCACAAGCTTCAAGGACAAGACCTTGTCTTCTCACTGAGTACATTGCTGCTCTTCATTCTTCAGAGTTCAGCTGTACCATCCATGTAGCAGTGGGCTTTTGAAGTTTGAAGAGGGTTTGTCAGGCATGGGCAGATGATAGTTGAATTAAGAGAATGATTCCAAAGGAAGGGACTTGAGTTATGAGGTAAGATTGGAGAATCTGGAATTGTCCTCAGAAGTGAGAAAGTTGAAAGTTGTTTTGATATAGTTATTTAAAATCGTTAGGCAGAGAAAATAGAAATAGTTTCCTTTAGCATAGGATGCTGATATAAGATGAATGACAAATTAATCAAAGGTGTTATTAGCAAACATTTTTATGTTGTGGGTGGTTACAAACTGGAATACGTTGCCCAAGAGGATGATGGAGGTTGGTTCAATTGTACCTTTCACAAAAGAATTGGATAATTATCTAAAGATAATAGATTTATATTACTGCATTCTCAAGAGTCATTAAGAAAACAGCATCCTATGAATGAATATAAAAATAAACTGTTTGCTAGTGCATTCGCCATTGCAATGCCTTGATCAATCACAGACCACTTGTCAACTCCAGTTTCCTCATTTCCCTTCCCCCCACCTTATCTCAGTCCCAACCCCCGGATTCAGCACCGCCCTCTTGACCCGGAATCTTCTTCCCGAACTCTCCGCCCCCACCTCCTCTCCGGGCTATCACGCTCATCCTCACCTCCTTCCGCCTATCATATTCCCAGTGCCCCTCCCCCAAATTTCCCCCCCCACCTACCTTTGATCTCAGCCCACTTGGCACACCAGCCTCATTCCTGAAGAAGGGCTTATGCCCGAAATGTTGATTCTCCTGCTCCTCGGATGCTGCCTGGCCTCCATCGCAAATTCACCTGCACCGCCACATGCATCGTTTACTGCATCTGCTGCACCCGATGTGGTCTCCTCTACATTGGGGAGACAGGCCACCTACTTGCGGAACGTTTCAGGGAACACCTCTGGGGCACCCGCACCAACTAACCCAAACGCCCCGTGGCTGAACACTTTTACTCCCCCTCCCACTCTGCCAAGGACATGCAGGTCCTTGGCCTCCTCCATCACCAGACCATGGCCACACGACGCCTGGAGGAAGAGCGCCTCAACTTCCGCCTGGGAACCCTCCAACCACACGGGATGAATGCAGATTTCTCCAGCTTCCTCATTTCCCCTCCCCCCACCTTATCTCAGTCCCAACCCCCGGATTCAGCACTGCCCTCTTGACCTGCAATCTTCTTCCCGATCTCTCCACCCTCTCTCCGGCCTATCACCCTCACCCCCTTCCACCTATCGTACTCCCAGCGTCCCTCCCCAAATTTCCTCCCTCCCCCACCTTTTAACTCAGCCCGCTTGGCACACCAGCCTCATTCCTGAATAAGGGCTTATGCCCAAAATGTCGATTCTCCTGCTCCTCGGATGCTGCCTGGCCTGCTGCGCTTTTCCAGCACCACACTTTTCAACTCTGGTCTCCAGCATCTGCAGTCCTCACGTTCTCCCACTTGTCAACCAGTCAGCATGCTCTTTCTCTCACACTGTGGAGGTTGTTTTCCACTTTCAAATTTGGTATTCTTTAATCAGTCCTGAAGAGTGCAAAACATGAATCCCTGTTGGTCTATCTTTTTCTTCTTTATTCTTCCTTACTCACACTTCTGTTATACATGAACTCCCTTTGTAGCTTTTCACTTCCTTCTCATCATTTACACATTCTTCTTTTCTCTTGCTTCGACTGCATTCTCTCAGTGAACCCTTCATGCCATCTCCTGTTGTCCATTTAGAAGTTTGCACGTTATTCAGCCTATTCACCCCGAAGCAATGATTGATAAGTCTGTTGGTTGTGCCCTCCCCAACCCAGCTTCCATTTTGAAGAATGGCTACACCTTTAAACGGTTACAAACTCTCAGTTTTACAGATGTTAACTGGTCTCGTGGAAGTTCTCAACTTCCTTGTTATTTGTACTTTAAGTGTCCAACTTTAACACCTTTCCTTTGTTTCACAAGATGTATGTCTGTTTTGTCTCTCAGTCCCAGAAACACCCCATTGTTTATTTACACTTCACAATTCTCTGTAAGACTATCTGGTGACAGAATAAAATGCATTATTCAACTGTGGCCATGTGTCAGGCACAGTCTGCTTAAGATGTTGGAATTGCATCAAGAGAGGACACAATTTCCAACCATTACCCTCGTATTTATTACAGTTTCATTTCCTTCACTGCTCTGAAAGACATAATCTGAATTTCAATAGAGTAAATGTCCTTCTGAGCAAGAATCACCTTGCCTTCATCCATTTTCTATTAGCTTTGCCACTATAGATGGATACCCATATGTGTCTCCATTATGGACTAAATGTTCCAAGAGTCACTTACACGATTGCTTCCAGAACCAATTGGAAAGAAATTGAACAGCTTCCTTCCAGATGAACTTAGCAGAATTTTGGTTACCTGAAATGAGTTTTGGTCAGAGAAACAAGGCCAGGCCAAAAGAAGCCTAACAATTTTGCTTCAGTGAGCAACTTGGTCTGGTCTGTGTTAGCGACCACTTCTTTAATCAGTCCCAATAACAACACAATGACAGTTTGAAGATATGATTTGGAGATGCCGGTGTTGGACAGGGGTGTACAAAGTTAAAAACCACACAACACCAGGTTATAGTCCAGCAGGTTTAATTGGAAGCACACTAGCTTTCGAAGCGATGCTCCTTCATCAGGTGATGAAGGAGCGTCGCTCTGAAAGCTAGTGTGCTTCTAATTAAACCTGCTGGACTATAACCTGGTGTTGTGTGATTTTTAAGTTTGAAGATATATCTGGAGGATATTCCTGGACTGTCAAAGAATTTGTGGTACATATTTCTGTGTCTTGTACTCCTGGCCTCATGTGCCTATTTAATTAGAAAAAGTGTAGATTCCATTTTGAACGCTCAGGAATGATTTTTTAAAAATGTGATTTGTTTTGATGTATTATTGTCACATGTACCGAGGTACAGTGAAAAGTTTTGTTTTGTGTGCAGTATGTCAGCTGACTGATCCAATAATGTCTGTTTTACACTGAAATTGTTAAATTTACCCCAAAGGAATTGTCTGGGATTGCACAATGCTGTTAACATAAGGAAGACCACTTGTTTAAAGTTTGCCAGCTCTCCATCAATAGCTTAACCACTCTGAATAATTCTCTGAAAACAGTGGAGAACCATTTCCAGATTACACTGGCGATATGAGACAAGCATCCCCAATGAACTGCTGCTGGAGCAGGATGTGGGACCCAGGCTGTGGTATGATTAAACCAGGAGACTGACATTCTGCAATGCAATACTTCTGGCAACTCAATAGCATGACTGGATTTCTCAAGTTGTTCCTTCCTGAAAGTTGGATTAAGAAGTAATGGATAATTTACAGCTGAAAAATGTGTTGCTGGAAAAGCGCAGCAGGTCAGGCAGCATCCAAGGAGCAGGAGAATCGATGTTTCGGGCATAAGCCCTTCTTCAGGAATGAGGAGGTGTGCCAAGCAGGCTAAGATAAAAGGTAGGGAGGAGAGACTTGGGGGTCGGGCTTTGAGAATGTGATAAGTGGAAGGAGGTTAAGGTGAGGGTGATAGGCCGGAGAGGGGGTGGGGTGGAGAGGTCGGGAAGAAGATTGCAGGTCAAGAGGGCAATGCTGAATCCGGGGGTTAGGACTGAGACAAGGTGGGGGGAGGGGAAATGAGGAAGCTGGAGAAATCTACATTCATCCCTTGTGGTTGGAGGGTTCCTAGGCGGAAGATGAGGCGCTCTTTCCCCAGGCAACGTGTTGCTTTGGTCTGGCGATGGAGGAGGCCAAGGACCTGCATGTCCTTGGCAGAGTGGGAGGGGGAGTTAAAGTATTCAGCCACGGGGCGGTTGGGTTGGTTGGTTCGGGTGTCCCAGAGGTGTTCTCTGAAACGTTCCACAAGTAGGCGGCTTGTCTTCCCAATGTAGAGGAGACCACATCGGGTGGAGCGGATGCAGTAAATGATGTGTGTGGAGGTGCAGGTGAATTTGTGATGGACATGGAAGGATCCCTTGGGGCCTTGGAGGGAAGTGAGGGGGGAGGTGTGGGCGCAAGTTTTGCATTTCTTGCGGTTGCAGGGGAAGGTGCCGGGAGTGGAGGTTGGGTTGGTGGGGGATGTTGGCCTGATGAGGGAGTCACGGAGGGAGTGGTCTTTCCGGAACGCTGATAGGGGAGGGGAGGGAAATATATCCTTGGTGGTGGGGTCTGTTTGGAGGTGGCGGAAATGATGAATGATCATATGATGTATCTGGAGGTTCGTGGGTAGTAGGTGAGGACCAATGGGGTTCTGTCCTAGTGGCGATTGGAGGGGCGGGTTTCAAGGGTGGAGGAGCGGCAAGTGGAGGAGATGTGGTGGAGAGCATCGTCAACCACATCTGAGGGGAAATTGCGGTCTTTGAAGAAGGAGGCCATCTGGGTTGTTTGGTATTAGAATTGGTCCTCCTGGGAGCAGATGCAGCAAAGGCAAAGGAATTGGGAATATGGGATGGCATTTTTATAGGGGGCAGGGTGGGAGGAGGTGTAATCTAAGTAGCTGTGGGAGTTGGTCGGTTTATAGTAAATTTCCATGTTGAGTCGGTCGCCTGAGGTAGAAATGGAGAGGTCTAGGAAGGGGAGGGAGAAGTCTGAGATGGTCCAGGTAAATTTGAGGTCGGGGTGGAAGATATTAGTAAAGTGGATCAACTGCTCAACCTCCTCGTGGGAGCACGAAGTAGCGCCGATACAGTCATCGATGTAGTGGAGGAAAAGGTGGGGGGTGGTGCCAGTGTAGCTGTGGAAGATTGACTGTTCTACATATCTGACAAAGAGGCAGGCATAGCTGGGGCCCATGCGGGTGCCCATGGCTACTCCTTTGGTTTGGAGGAAGTGGGAGGATTGGAAAGAGAAGTTGTTCAGAGTGAGGACCAGTTCAGTCAGTCGAAGGAGGGTGTCAGTGGAAGGGTACTGGTTGGGTCGGCAGGAAAGGAAGAAGCGGAGGGCTTGGAGGCCTTCGTGTTGGGGGATGGAGGTGTATAGGGACTGGATGTTCATGGTGAAGATAAGGCGTTGGGGGCCGGGGAAGCGAAAATCACGGAGGAGGTGGAGGGCGTGGGTGGTGTCCCGAACGTAGGTGGGGAGTTCTTGGACTAAGGGGGACAGGACCGTGTCGAGATATGCAGAGATTAGTTCGGTGGGGCAGGAGCAGGCTGAAACAAGGGGTCGGCCGGGGCAGTCAGGTTTGTGGATTTTGGGCAGTAGGTAGAAACGGGCGGTGCGGGGTTGTGGGACTATGAGGTTGGAGGTCGTGGATGGGAGATCCCCTGAGGTGATGAGGTTATGGATGGTCTGGGAGATGATGGTTTGGGTGGTGGGAGGTGGGGTCATGGTCAAGGGGGCAGTAGAAGGAGGTGTCTACGAGCTGGCGTTTAGCTTCAGCAATGTAAAGATCAGTGTGCCAAACTACCACCGTGCCTCCCTTGTCTGCTGGTTTGATAATGAGGTTGGGGTTGTAGCGGAGGGAGTGGAGGGCTGCACGTTGCGAGGGTGAGAGGTTGGAGTGGGTAAGAGGGGTGGACAGGTTGAGGCGGTTAATGTCGCGGCGGCAGTTGGCTATGAAGAGATCGAGGGCGGGTAAGAGGCCAGCACGGGGTGTCCAGGTGGATGGGGTGTGTTGGAGGTGGGAGTAGGGGTCGTCAGAGGGTGGGTGAGAATCCTGGTTGAAAAGTAGGCGCAGAGGTGAAGGCGGCGGAAGAATTGTTCGATGTCTTGCCACGTGTTGAACTTGTTAATCCGAGAGTATAGGGGAATGAAGGTGAGGCCTCTGCTGAGGACTGATCTTTCATCCTCAGAGAGGGGGAGGTAATTTACAGTCAACTACATGTTAGAGTTAGTTTTTGACAGTGTGGTATTGCATCTGTGTTTCTAATTTAATGATTCATGGCATTTGTTATATATATCTAGCATATTAATCTATATGGATTAATCTAACAGTGCTCAATCTTCAGTTTGAAATGACAGATGAAATGAGCATCAGTTGTCAAAAATAAGCATTGTAAAGTGATAGAGGTTTACTTTGGATACAAAAATAACGGACTGGTCATGTGCCACCCAATTTTGGATTTGGCGTGTACTGTACACATCTTGTAGGGTAGTTTTTGGACAGTTCATATATTACTTTTTGGTACAACAAGAGAAAGTGATAGCAACAGAGAAGTAATTTGATTGAATGTTCAAAGATATAAACATACTGTTTTTGGCTGCAATGATCAGTCTGCATACATCTTGAAATTCTCCGTACTTGTTGTGAACATATTAAGGTCATGGCCATTCCATGGCAGGAGTTGCACCTCGTGAAATAATACCCCATGTCACTTCTGTAGGGCAACATTATTTCATACCAGTGCCATTGACATTAGTGTTAACCAGCTGCTCTCCTGCTGGCAACGGTGTGCAATTGCTGAACACACTTGCTCCTCATGCCTTTTGATATGTATGGACATTAACTTCTTGCTTTTCTGCCAGCAAGACGATTTAGAGCTTTTAACAAAAAAACATCCACAGAAACAATGGCAGCCTTTGTTAGATAGGCTTCAATTGAAAGTGTGGGAATGATTTCCCCTCCCTTGTATTGGCGGAAAGAGCAAATAATTGGACCGGTTGGCACTGGGGAGATACTAACTTGGTGCCACCTCAGCAATTAAATTCATGGCAGAAAACACCATTGTTGATCTTCCTGACCTGCCACCAATTATCCTACCATCAGCCTAATTAACTGCCTCCCTGAGAGGCAGGAGAATTAGCTGCCTTTCCTATTGGAAGGCCTGCACCCTGGATTTGGGAGGTGAGGGGGGTGGTGGGCAGTTCCATTTGTCCTAATTTAGGGACAAGTCAGAGACTCCGATCGGAGCCAGGCATGCGGCTGCTGAAAATCATGCCACTGCCCCTACTTCCGAAATTCTCCGAAAGCCAACCCTGTGAACAGCCCCAAAAATTCTTTGCCTTCTTGCTTGCATGATTCTTTAGTGCTACTCTAACCTTTCACATGTCACCGGTGCATCCAGTGACTGCCAGCTGGAATCTTGTACCACTTTAAAGAAAATATAAGAAAGTAAAGAAAATGCAGGAACCAAACTTGAGGGACTGAAAGATGGTGCATGCTATTCTGCTAATCAGCCAAAATGTGAGGGGTGAAACCAGACATTGTAGATCAGCTGGTCTAATACTTTGTCCAATTCTGGTCACCTCATCAGAGGAAAGATGTCGATGTTTTAGAGAGGATGCAGAGGAGTTTTACCAGCATGCTGCCTGGATTGGAGGGCATGTCTTATGAAGAGAGATTGAGTGAGCTTCAGGGAAAGAAGAAAGAAAGGTGACTTGATAGAGGTGTACAGGGTAATGAGAGGCATAGACAGAGTAGACAGCAAGAAACATTTCCCCAGGGCAGAAACGACTGTCAGGAGGGGTCATATTTTTAAGCTGATTAGAGGAAGGGATGGGGAGATATCAGAAGTAGGTTCTTTACGCTGAGAGCGGTGGGTGTAAAGAATGCACGGCCAGAGGTGCAGTAGAATCAGAGACGTTACTGACATTTAAACGACTGTTGGACAAGCAGTAAATTGAGGAGTGTGTAGGTTAGGTTGATCTTAGATTATGATAAATGCTCAGTCTGTACTGTGGTATACTGTTCTATGCTCTATGTTCTACAGGCAATGTACAATTTGCTGATTGTATCTTTAAGGATATTGAAAGTTCATCAAAGAACAGAAACTTTATAAGGACAATTGTACATTTAGAGTCACAGAGTCATAGAGATGTACAGCATGGAAACAGACCCTTCAGTCCAACCCGTCCATGCGACAAGATATCCCAACCCAATCTAGTCCCATCTGCCAGCACCCGGTTCATATCCCTCCAAACCCTTCCTAATTATATAAACATCCAAATGCCTCTTAAATGTTGCAATTGTACCAGCATCCACCACATCCTCTGGCAGCTCATTCCATACATGTACCACCCTCTGTGTGAAAAAGTTGCCCCTTAGGTCGCTTTTATATCTTTCCCCTCTCACCCTAAACCTATGCCCTCTAGTTCTGGACTCCCCAACCCCAGGGAAAAGACTTTGCCTAGTTATCCTATCCATGCCTCTCATAATTTTGTAAACCTCTATAAGGTCACCCCTCAGCCTCCGACACTCCAAGGAAAACAGCCCCAGCCTGTTCAGCCTCTCCCTGTAGCTCAGATCCTCCAACTCAGGCAACATCCTTGTAAATCTTTTCTGAACCCTTTCAAGTTTCATAACATACTTCTGATTGGAAGGAGGCCAGAATTGCACGCTATATTCCAACAGTGGCCTAACCAATGTCCTGTACAGCCACAGCATGACCTCCCAACTCCTGTACTCAATACTCTGACCAATAATGGAAAGCATATCAAACACCTTCTTCACTATCCTATCTACCTGCAACTCCACTTGCAAGGAGCTATGAACCTGCACTCCAAGGTCTCTTTGTTCACAACACTCCCTAGAACCTTACCATTAAGTGTATAAGTCCTGCTAAGATTGGCTTTCCCAAAATGCAGCACCTCATATTTATCTAAATTAAACTCCATCTGCCAATTCTCAGCCCATTGGCCCATCTGATCAAGATCCTGTTGTACTTTGAGGTAACCCTCTTCGCTGTCCACTGCACCTCCAATTTTGGTATCATCTGCAAACTTAATAACTATACTTCTTATGCTCACATCCAAATCATTTATATAAATGATGAAACCCAGCACTGATTCTTGTGGCACTCCACTGGTCACAGGTCTCCAGTCTGAAAAACAACCCTCCACCACCATCTTCTGTCTTCTACCTTTGAGCCAGTCCTGTATCCAAATGGCTAGTTCTCCCTGTGTTCCATGAGATCTAACCTTGCTAACCAGTTTCCCATGGAGAACCTTTTCGAACGCCTTACTGAAGTCCATATAAATCACATCTATCACTCTACTTTCATTGATCCTCTTTGTTACTTCTTCAAAAAACTCAATCAAGCTTGTGAGACATGCTTTCCAATGCATAAAGCTATGTTGACTATCCCTAATCAGTCTTTGATTTTCCAAATACATGTACATCCTGTCCCCTAGAATTCCCTCTGACAACTTGCCCACCACTGATATAGGACTCACTGGTCTATAGTTCCCTGGCTTGTCCTTACCACCTTTCTTAAATAGTGGCACCACGTTAGCCAATCTCCAGTCTTCTGGCATCTCACCTGTGACTATCGGTGATACAAATATCTCAGTTAGAGGCCCAGCAATCACTTCCCTAGCTTCCCACAGAGTTCTTGGGTACATCTGATCAGGCCCTGGGGATTTATCCACTTTTATGCATTTCAAGACATCCAGCACATTTTTCAAGATGTCAACATCTATTTCCCTACATTCTACATCTTCCATGTCTTTTTCCACAGTAAATACTGATGCAAAATACTCATTTAGTATCGCCCCTATCTCCTGTGGCTCCACACAAAGACTGCCTTGCTGATCTTTGAGGGCCCTATTTACTCCATAGTTACCCTTTTGTCCTTAACGTATTTGTAAAAACCCTTTGGATTCTCCTTAACTCTATTTGCCAAAGCTACTTCATGTCCCCTTTTTGCCCTCCTGATTTCTCTCTTAAGTATACGCCTACTGCCATCATACTCTAAGGATTCAGTCGATCTCTCATGTCTATACCTGACATATGCTTCCTTCTTTCTCTTAACTGAAGCCTCAAATTCTGTAGTCATCCAACATTCCCTATACCTACCAGCCTCTCCTTTCACCCTAACAGGAATATACTTTCTCTGGATTCTCGTTATCTCATTTCTGAAGGCTTCCCATTTTCTAGCCATTCCTTTACCTGTGAACATCTGCCCCCAATCAGCTTTTGAAAGCTCTTGCATATTTTCTCCAATTTAGAACTTTAACTTTTAGATCTGATCTATCCTTTTCCATCACTATTTCAAAACTAACAGAATTATGGTCGCTGGCCCCAAAGTGCTCCCCCACTGACACCTCAGAACCTGCTTTGCCTTATTTCCCAAGAGTAGGACAAGTTTTGCACCTTTTCTAGTAGGTACATCCACATGCTGAATCAAAAATTTTTCTTGTATACACTTAACAAATTCTTCTCCATCTCAACCCTTAACATTATGGCAGTTCCAGTCTAAGTTTGGAAAGTTAAAATCCCCTACCATAACCATCCTATTATTCTTACAGATAGCTGAGACCTCCTTACAAATTAGTTTCTCAATTTCCGTCTCATTATTTGGGGGTCAATAATCAATCCCAATAAGGTGATCATCCCCTTCTTATTTCTCAGTTCCAACCAAATAACTTTCCTCGATGTATTTCCGGGAATATCCTCCCTCAGCACAGTTGTAATGCTATCCCTTATCAAAACCGCCACTCTCCTTCCTCTCTTGTCTTCCTTTCTGTCCTTCTTGTAGCATTTGTATCGTGGAACATTAAGCTGCCAGTCCTGAGCCCACATTTCAGTAATTGCGACGATATCCTAATCCCTTATTCCTAACCATGCCCTGAGTTCATTGGCCTTCCCTGTTAGGCCTCTTGCGTTGAAATAAATGCAGTTTCATTTACCAATCCTACCTGGTTCTCTGCTTTGTCCCTGCCTGCCCTGACTGTTTGACTAACCTTTGTTCTCAACTGTACCAGTCTCAGATTGATCTCTTTCCTCACTATCTCCCTAGGTCCCACCCCAACCCCCACCATACTAGTTTAAATCCTCCTGGGCAGCTCTAGCAAATCTCCCTGCCAGTATATTAGTCCCTTTCCAATTTATGTGCAATCCTTCCTTCTTGTACAGGTCACTTCTACCCCAAAACAGCTTCCAATGATCCAGAAATGTGAATCCTTCTCCCATATACCAGCTCCTCGGCCATGCATTCATCTGCTATATCCTCCTATTCCAGCTCTCACTAGCTCGGAGCACTGGGAGTAATCCAGATATTACTCCCCTTGAGGACTTCCTTTTTAAATTCTTGTAAACTCTCTGTTATCTTCCTTCAGAATGTCAACCTTTTCCCTTCCTATGTCATTGGTTCCAATGTGTACAATGACCTCCTGCTGGCCCCTCTCCCCCTTGAGAACATTCTGCACCATCTCTGAGCCAACCTTGATTCTGGCACCAGGGAAGGAACACACCATTCTGATTTTTCGCTGCTGGCCACAGAAACGTCTGTCTGTCCCTCGGACTAGAGAGACCCCGAAGACAATCGATCTCTTGGAACCCGAAGTATCCTCATTGCATTAGAGCCAGTCTCAATACCAGAAACTTAGCTTTCGTGCTACATTCCCCTGAGAATCCATCACCCTCTACATTTTCCAAAAACAGCATACTTGTTTGAAATGGGGATAGCCACAGAAGACTCCTGCACTACCTGCCTACCTCTCTTACCTTTCTTGGAGTTAACCCATCTATGTGACTGTATCTGAGACTTGTACTTCCTTTGTCTGCCCTTCTCCCTTTTAAAGGTGCTGTTGTTTTGACGTTTTTTCTCTCCAAAGTTCCAAAACAACACAACAACATATAAAATTGCTAGATGTTAAATCATTTCACAGGAATTATTTGAGCAGATGATAACATCAACACATGATCACAACCTCATAACTATAATTTACTTCAAAAACACAAATTGTTCCAGCAACAGGCTTGGCAGCATCAATGGAGAGCTAACAGAATTAACATTTTGAGCTCAGTGACCCTTCTTCACTGGACTCAACATTAATGCTGATTTCTCTCCACAGATGCTGCCAGACCTTCTGAGTTTCTCCAGCAATTTATATTTTTGTTTCAGTTCTTCAGCATTGCAAATGTTTGTTTTATTTTCCTATAATTTAAATTGTATTTCAGAAACTATTTGTTCTGGTGCCACTGGTGACTTTTAGATTTAAAGATTGGAATAAAGGTCAAATAAAGCTGGATTGAAAACTTTCTGATCAGAAGGAATCATTTGTGATGATGAACAATCAAGATGCTTCTAAGGTGCTGATTAATCTCCTGTGCCGTCCATTCTGGATTCCCTGCTACTTAGGACATTCACAAATGACAGTGACAACAAAAGTCTTGTAACAATGTCACAATACTTGCTCAGAGCAGCAAGATCCATTGGACATGGTGAGAGCTATTAGTGAGATTGATCACATTCCAAGTCATCTGAGCCAATGAAGCAGATGGCTGAAGAATGATGATTGGATTACATTGTGGATATAAATAGGAGTTAATGCAGATTCAAACAGAATACCCTGTCTTTGTAATGAAGGAGTGTCCATTGGCAAGGGCTGAAAGGAATTTGTAATCCTTGACCAGTCATTGAAATTGCTTGATCAATATGAATGCAATTATTCATCAAGCTAATAATGTGCCTGGATACATTTCAAGGTCAAATAATTATAAGTAGGAACAGGCAATATTAGAAATTCATACAGTTCTTTGGTGAGGTCACATTTGGAATATAAGCAACTGCACTATTGAATACATGTTATTGCATTGAATAGAGAATAGATAAAGTGACAAAAGTGATACTGAGATTCAGACCTTTAATTTATGAAGACAGAGACATAAAAGTGAACTTGTTCTCCATTGTAGAAAAGAAGACGAGGAGGATACTTACTTGAGACTGCCTAATTGCTAAAGGGTTAGATGTTGAAGAGGAGAAATGTTATAACTTTGCCGTGTCTCTGGAGAGCCCTGCTTGCCAGACAAACGTCACAGAAACTTGAGCACAGGCAATACATGATCCTGCAAACATTAATTTAAGTACTTTGCATTGCCAATGGGCAAGTCTTCATCTCTCCCTGCCCAAAGGTTCAAAGGTAAAGAAGTGTCCCTTCCTTTTCTCTTATGAGTACAGAACTCAAGGACAGCTGTAGAAAATGAATTAGCTTCAAGTGAAATATATTTTGGAATATGTTTCCCCTTAGAGTAAAGACTAAGTAAAGCAAACTTCAAATGGAAATAATTAATCTATCACTGATTGGTTCTCTTTAAAATAACTGGATAAAAAGGTCTTTGGGAAGGGATCCGAACAGTCTTATTTTAAGTATTGACTGAGATAATACAATCTTTCAGGGAAGACAATGGTCCCTTTGCTGCAGGGACGTTGCAAATATAAACTGTGGACGGCATTCAGGCTGGCTGAATTCTAGTGTTCTGAAAGTAAACAAGTATTCTAGAGCTATATTTTGCTCAAGTATCTCAGAGATTTGTTTTAGACCAGTCTCACATAACATTAGAAAGTGTGGACGTGAATGTAGGAGCACCGAAACAAATGTTTCAGGGGCTGTAGCAGGGATTAGGCTCACAGCGTGAATGACTTTTTTCCCAGTTGATGATGTATGTGGGTCTGTTTAAAAAACTGATGTTTACTAAGATAGGCCATTAGGAAGAGAGAAGCGGAAAGACTTTTAGTTTGTGGGTTATTAGTTTTTTTTGTAGTATGAGGATTTCCTTTCTGGCTGACTATCTTGTATCAGATACAAGATTGCAGAACGTTGAAAGTGTTCTGCTACCATGAGTGGCAACATCTCTCTTCCATCTGGAGAAAATAAAGGTAGGTTTCCAGCTCATATGTGGAATCATGAAGCAGAAGGACAATAACCCAGAATTCCACAGGAGTCACGCAGCACATTTCTGATATAAGCCTAATGGAAATTATCATGCATTTAAGGTAAGGGGGGAAAGTTCAAAGGAGATGAGGAAGCAATTTTTTTACGCAGTGAGTGGTAGGAGTCTGAAATGCACTGCCAGAGGTGATGGTGGAGGGAGATACATTAGGGGCATTTAGGTAAGCACATGAATATGCAAGAATGAAGGAATATGGACCAAGGGCAGGCTAGAGGGAATAGTTTAATTTGGCACCATGTTCGGCACAATATTGTGGGCTGAAGGGTCTGCTCCTGTGCTGTACAGTTCTATATTCTATGTGCAGGCTTTTTGGATCAGATGTCACTGGGGCATGCAACTGAGGGTAACACTACCACTATTTCCTCATCAAATGATCGTCGTTGCAAGATTTTAGATCAGAAGGTCCTGATGCCTGCTATTCCATAATTCTAGATTATGTGGCTAGGGAGCTGGGGGTTAAGACAACATTGGATAGGGAAAACTGAAGTGACTTGGGGTGGGGAGAACTCTAATGGGCCTTAGGACACAGTTGGAGGGACTGCTCCCCTGCCCAACACCAGCCAACACAAGAGTTACCACCCCCAGGCTAGGTTTATGCTGTGGGCTTCTCCATGGAAATGTCAGTAGTGACAGGATGAGCTTACTTGTCTACTGATGTACATAAATAGGTCCACTGGCGATTGGACCACCCAACGTCAATCGCGCTGCTGGTCTAATTGTGCTGTGGGATGGCCAAATATGTAGGGGAAGAGATCTGTTGGATTTATGAGCATCCCCTTCCCTCCACCTCTCCCAAATCCACTGCCTTCAATTCCATTAATGGGAGACTGAAAATCCAATCCATAATCACAATATATACCCATTCTGTCATTGACTTTCCTTGGTCTGCCACCAGATTTTCCGGAGGTGAGCAGGAAAGCAGCTACCTACTTCAGGATTTCTATCTCAACCAATGAGATACCACAAAGCAATTTGGGTTTTTAGAAAGCAGTTAAAAAAATGAATCAACTTGTAAAAATGTTCTGACCTTGTCCAAGCAGTATCATTGAGTTCCTTTCTTTATCATTGGAATGTAGTCTCATAAAACAACTGTCCTCCATGAAATCTGCACCCCAGATTATCACCTGTCAGTAAAACCAACAAAGGATTTTTCTTTCAAAGATTCAAGATATCCACTTGCGATGCCAATGTGTACAGGGCTACGGGCCAAGTACTGGAAAATTGGATCAGAATAGTTAAGTATTTGATTTTTGACTGCCAGAATGCCATGGGCTGCAGAGCCTTTTTCCTTGCTGTAGATCTCTATGACTGACAGAAACATTAAACCCAACATTGTTCTCTATTTTGTTTCTGTGCTCCCCCACCCTTTCACTAGTTTTTTAGTATTCACAGACACAGTTTTATGAATAACGCATTTTCCTTTGCAAAATGAAGGCCACGTTGTGATTTTTATTCCGGCGGATTTGTCAATAGGTTGCAATTAACAATGTCACATGGTTTCTGTTTACTGCTATTTCTATTGATTGAACTCTATGACAAGTGTATGTGAGTAGATCATTCAGTGAGCTTGTGGATGTGTTGGCTCACAGCCTGGGCACCCTCACCCACTGATGTTGTCCCAATCCAAGTTGTTAGAACAATCAATTTATTTTATGTCAACTTCTATGAGCCACACATTGAATATAAATTAGCTTCTCAGGAATTAAGGTCATTTTAATGGCAGTGGATAGGTTATTGCAACTCGTAAGTAAGAATAAATCGAGAACAAATGTATTTCTGTTTCTCATAAGTGTGAGAAATGTTAGTGTGGAGGAAATTGGGTTGAAAAAGTATAGGGGGAGTAAAATGAATTTTTTCCTGCTTTTAGTGATTGTAATATGTAATAAAATTTTAGATGCCCATAAAATTCTAGTTTCACTTTACTTCCTATTTTATTATTTTCCCCACTTTGGACATCAAGCTAAAAGGTCTATAATGTCCATGAATATATTTTTTCAAACGGAAGTATTGAAATGACATTAGCTGTTTTTCATTACTCTGCATGATCCCATAGGAAAAAATAGAGTTAAGGACAAAAAAAAATGAAAGTCAACAGTTCATAATACAATGCACAAGTCTAAGCATCCATTTCGGGTCTCTGAATACCTTCAATTCCCTTTTTTAAACCAGATAGCTCTTTTTGATAAGTGGCAAGATGAATTCTGATTATAAGAATTTTAAGTGTAGCTTGACCAAAACAGTGTTAAACCTGCCACAACTTGTTTTACGTTTGAGTTTCATGCAGATTCTAGATGTAATGAAGCAGAAGTGGAAACGTATTTCAAAGAAGTGACATGCATTTATTGAAAACCTTAGAGAAGAACAATCAGAACAGTGCAAAACGTTCAAAGACATTGATACCTGATGAACAATTTTTTTTTGAAGGCTTGTAAGTCAAATGAAAGGTTAAGAGGCAGCCTAAATGAGATGCTCAATCAAAAACATTCCAGTGAAATGAGAAGATTTGTTCACGCAGTATCCTTGAATTTTTGATTTGAAGCTATCCACAACACCTAGCCTTCAACTTTAGGATGTACATTAATTAGTTTTGTACATGGCTGAATATCTCCATTAAAATATAAATAAAAGAATATGATCTCATTGATTTCAACAGTATATGCAACAAAAAATAGCACCATGTGGCTTGATTGCAATGAATTTGCAAAACTATTGCTAGAGTTCTCACGTCAGCTATGGTCAGGGGTCACTTGCTCATCTCTGAGTCAGAGGTGGCATGTCAAGACTCATTTGAGTTGAGATATCAATGCAGGCCTGAAAGAGTTCTGCAGCATTGTCAAGACTGTTTTTTCTGATGAAAGGTTAAACTGAGGCTTTGCTTTAGGTGTACATAAAAGGTTGCATGACACAATTCAAAGAAAAGTCATAGGTGTTCTCCACAATCAACATTATCAGACAAGATTATATGTTAATTCACCTTGTTATTGCGAATAGGATTTTCCTGTTTAATCACCAACTAATCCATTTCACTATATTACAACAAGGACGATGCCTTAAAAAGTACTCATTGGCTAGTGCGACCTCACCACCTCCCCCGCCCCCCCCCACCCCCACCCCCGCCATCACCTGCATTGTCTCCCGATGATCCAAGACCAATCCTTTCTTCTCTGTACCACTTTCCTTCTTCACTAAGATTATATTCTAATTTATATTCTTTACGTTATTCTGTATTTGAACCTAACTTTTATTTTATTGTTTTAAATTCCAGCCTCGGGCGACTGTCTGTGTGGAGTTTGCACATTCTCCCCGTGTCTGCGTCGGTTTCCTTTGGGTGCTCTGGTTTCCTCCCACAGTCCAAAGGTGTGCAGGTTAGGTCAATTGGTCATGTTAAATCACCCATAATGTTAGGTGCATTAATCAGAGATGGGTGGGTTGCTCTTTGGAGGTTCGGTGTGGACTTGTTGGGCTGAAGGGCCTGTTTCCACACTGTAGGGAAACTAATATAATCTAAATGGGAACATTAACCAGCCCTCCAATGTTCTTCTGGTTCCTTTGCTTTCAATTCACTAAAAGCTAATTTCAAAAGAAGAGCCTTCTCTAGACAGATTTGACCAATAAAATGGTCATGGAGATGGGACAAAGTGCCCATCATCTTGCCATTGCTATGCCATTTTGCCAATGATCATGAAGAGAAAGGTCAGTCTGTCTACCCAGTCGCCAACCGAGCCATTCTAAACACGTATTTGAATTCTTACAGCCTAAGGCCTCCCTGCCGACTTGCAGTTGTGAAGAAAGGTTACACCCGAAACATCTAAATCTCCACCTCCAAATGCTGCCTGGCTTGCTGTGTTCTTCCAGCTCCGTGTAGGCTTGGCATTGTGTTGTTCCCCTGCTCAAGCATTCTTTTGATCGTGGAAGGTGTCCCACTGCAGGGACTGGTGACGCTCAAAGCAACAGTGTTGATTGCCATAACTGGCTCCATGCTTCCCTTCTTTGCTACCCTCACTAGGATCTGTCTCACTGGATTGGTGTGTCTGCTCAGACCTCACTTAGCAAACTGGGAGGGTGCTGTCCATTCATGACATCCTCTTCTTGTTCCAGGTACAGTGCCAGCCAATAATGTTCAGTCCAGGGTGGTTATGTTGGACAGGAAATCAATGGAATTTTGATGCTACAGTAACTTGAACTACAAAGATTGTGGCTGAAAGGTGGAGTTGATAGAAGTGAGGGGCCATAGGAAGCAGAGAACAGGGAGAAACAGGTTTTTCTCAAATTGACAGCGTGCACCTGATAGGATGCCAAAGGGATTAGTCCTGCATTTTCAGGTATTTACAACATGTATGAATGAATTAAAAGAGTTTCTTTCCCTGGCCATTATCAAATTGAGGTTTCTGTTGTGCCCTTTATTGATACCACGTTTCACATATCACAGCAGTAATTGAGCTTTAAAAACATTGCATTTTGGGATATCCTGAAGTGTGAAAGGGGCTACATAAATGCAAGATTTTCCTTCTCAGCAGTGATGCTCAAACTAGTGTAAATAAGATGCATCAACAACAAAAGACTGGGTGTACACGTTGACTAAATGTGGAAAGTAAATTATATGTTAGTAATTGGCAGGACGTGCAAAGTGTTAGGTTACTTAATTGGATCCGTAGAGTATTAACTGAAGGAGGTTGTCTTGATTATAAAGCATTAGTAAGCCATGCTTGGAAGATTGTAATAAAGAACAGAAAGTACTGGAAAATCACAGCAGGTCTTGTAGCATCTGTTGAAAGAGCAAAGAAGTTGATAGACTAGATCTTCTGATCTCTGGATAGTTGGAGACTGGATGTATTCTGAATGAAGCATATTGGGATATTTTGGCAGTCTCTATGTAATGACTACACAATACTTTTCCAGGAAGTTTAAACTTCTAATGGGCAATTATTCAGTACTTGGAAACTTTTGAAAATGTCAGAAAACATTTGAAGAATTAAAACTTCATTGTCTGTAAAGGTAAATCAGCCAAAACCCTCTGAAGCCTTTGACTCTTATTGTGAGTTGTGAGATATTAGATTATGATTATCTTTATCTTTATTAACTCACTCATGAGTACTCCATGTTTATTCTACTGCCTCTCCATTCATTCATTTATAAAATCATGTTTTGTAGCATATTTTACTTTTCCAAGATAAACTAAATTAAACCATCCTTTCCAACCTATTACTGTTTCTTTACACCTTTAAATTCTTATCGGCCCCATGCTGCAAGCAGTGTTTAGACCTGATTCTATATTAAAAGCTACCCCTGAATAATTGTTAATACTGTAACCTACTCAGAACAATACTATCCCTCCTATTGCATCTCCATAACTCACTCAAAGCTATGAAAAGGTTATAAATATTAATTATTACCTATCTCTCTATATGGACTTCAGTAAGGCATTCAGCAAGGTTCACCATGGGAGACTGATTAGCAAGGTTAGATCTCATGGAATACAGGGAGAACGAGCCATTTGGATACAGAACTGGCTCAAAGGTAGAAGACAGAGAGTGGTGGTGGAGGGTTGTTTTTCAGACTGGAGGCCTGTGACCAGTGGAGTGCCACAACGATTGGTGCTAGGCCCTCTACATTTTGTCATTTACACAAATAATTTGGATGTGAGCATAAGAGGTAGAGTTAGTAAGTTTGCAGATGACATCAAAATTGGAGGTGTAGTGGACAGCAAAGAGGGTTACCTCAGATTACAACAGGATCTGGACCAGATGGGCCAAAGGGCTGAGAAGTAGCAGATGGAGTTTAATTCAGATAAATGCGAGGTGCTGCATTTTGGGAAAGCAAATCTTAGCAGGACTTATACACTTAATGGTAAGATCCTAGGGAGTGTTGCTGAACAAAGAGACCTTGGAGTGCAAGTTCATAGCTCCTTGAAAGTGGAGTTGCAGGTTGGCAGGATAGTGAAAAAGGTGTTTGGTATGCTTTCCTTTATTGGTCAGATTATTGAGTACAGGAGTTGGGAGATCATATTGCAGCTGTACAGGACATTGGTTAGGCCACTGTCGGAATATTTCGTACAATTCTGGTCTCCTTCCTATTGGAAAGATGTTGTGAAGCTTGAAATGGTTCAGAAAAGATTTACAAGGATGTTGCCAGGGTTGGAGGATCTGAGCTATAGGGAGAGGCTGAACAGGCTGGGGCTGTTTTCCCTGGAGCGTTGGAGGCTGAGGGGTGACCTTATAGAGGTTTACAAAATCATGAGGGGCATGGATAGGGTAAATAGGCAAAGTTTTTTCCCTGGGGTCAGGGAGTCCAGAACTAGACGGCATAGGTTTAGAGTGAGAGGGGAAAGATATAATTGAGATGTAAGTGGCAACTTTTCCACGTAGAGGGTGGTACGTGTATGGAATGAGCTGCCAGGGGATGTGGTGGAGGCTGGTACAATTGCAACATTTAAGAGGTATTTGGATGGGTATATGAATAGGAAGGGTTTGGAGGGATATGGGCTGGATGCTGGCAGGTGGGACTAGATTGGGTTGGGATATCTGGTCGGCATGGACGGGTTGGACCGAAGAGTCTGTTTCTATGCTGTACATCTCTATGACTCTCAGGTCCTGAACAGGATGCAAAATATCAAACAGTTTCCTTCATTAGTATGTACCTTTTATACGCATGTGAAATAGGGCTGCTACCCCCTTTAAGAAACTTGCTATCGAAACAGAGCTTCTGTGAAACTACATGAATTAATGTGTAAGGAATGTTAAAACCAACTTTAGTAAATGAAATCTCATGACCCAGCTGTGGGAGATCAGTTTAATATCCTCTGTACTTTTATTTAGTGCACGTATAACTTCTCACTTATTTAGATCATATAGGTCTAGTATTGTCACTAACGTTACTAACTTTAAAGACAAAAAGACTAACATCTCTTCATTATGCAAGCTCATCCCATCAGGAGTAACAGCCAGCATTTAGCAAGTGCTAAAACCACCTCCGGCTTCCCCAGGTCAGATATGATGCAAACTTGCGTACAACAGATACAACCATGTGACACCATAGTGCTAAAATTCTAATGTATGTAAAAACTGTATGAAAGAGGCTACTGTAAAACTGCACTTTGGATTCCATCACTGCCTGGAACCGTGCTCCTGCAGATTCTCAATTGTGAGGCTATTTTCAGCACTCACTGATTTTAATTGCTATTAAACACAATCCCACTGAGTTCAAGACCTTTTCAGAGAGTTCCAGTTCCATGGCTAACTAGAAAACTGTCCCCTGAATCTGTCTTATTGATAAAGTCCACTTTACTGCCTCCCAATGGATGTCCAACACCCTCACTCCATCCATTCATGTGGTCCCTACCCCCTCATCTACCTATGTCCCCTAATCCTATACTCATGTGTGCCACCTAACTCCTCACCCACCTGTGCCCCCAACCCATCACCCACCTGTGCCCCCTTATACCTCATTCATGTGTGCCCCCAACTCCTCATCCACCTGCACTCCCAAACCCCTCACCCCACTGGCTACCTAACTTCTCGCTTATCTGGCCCCCTAACTTAAATAACTCCACAGAGGCTGGTATCCCATCACAAAGTCACCCTTGATTTACTTGTGGAGAGTCCTTGACACTGATCCAGCTCCCTCAGAGCCAACTCTCAGAGTGAACAGATCCTTTAACACTCCTGTTATATTTTGTTCCATGGTGGTAGTGCTTATTTTCCCCCACAGCACCCATGTTCTGTGTATCCAGGTGCAGAGACTCAGCGAAGACATCATTTGTGCAAATAATTTTGATTCAATTCCTCTACCACCAGGAAAAACACCCATGTGGTCAGGGAACCAGTAACAAACAACGCCTGATAGAGGCACTTAGGTGAAAAAAGTGAAGCGGGAGGAGACATTCCTGTTTATTTTTATTTTATTAAACAAATTACAAACAGTTTACAAAAAACATTTACAGCTGTACACAAAAGACAGCAATTTTACAAGGGAGAGGAGCAGCAAAGCTAAGCCCCAAACCCTACCATTCAACCATTTTACAGAGAGATGAGGACAAACCTCAAATTCCAGTTCCACATATGACAAGACAGTGACAATGACATTTGTACATTAGACAATACTGTTACATACAAAATGTGCAGATAATACAGACCCAGCAAGCCCCCACCCCTCCCACCTTCCGACCACTCTAAGGCAGCCCGCCCCTACCCACCTTCCGGTTCTCAGTCCACCCCATGCCCCTTCCAGTTCGCAGTCCGCCCTGATACACCTTTCGACCACCTCTAGGACAGCCCACCCTGGTACCTGCCCAGGGTGACAGCGGTCAGGACAGCCTACCCACCTTCCAGCTTCACTAACCACCCTCCGCACCTTTCCACCACCTCTGGGGCAGCCTGCCCTGGTACCTGCCCGGGGTGACAGCGCTGAGGATGGCTACCCGCCTTCTGGCTCTCAGTCTGCCCCTATGTACCATTGGGCTCTCATCCACCCTTTTGCACCTCCGACCACCTTTCGGCCACCTCTAGGACAGCCCGTCCCCTTCCCTGGGACGACAGCGTGTAGGGTAGCCCACAAGCCTTCCGGATCTCAGCCCCCCCCCACTCGCCTTCTGACTCTCGGCTGCTCTGACATCTTTTGACCACCTCTAGGACAGCCCGTCCCGATTACCCCTTATCGGGACAACAGCACTCAGAACGGCCTATCCACCATCTGGCTACATTCCTGTTTATATTTGTCAGTGAGGGCTCCCTGATTGGACCAGATTAATAGCCCCAATCAGGGGACCCGTATTCTATGAGAGGACCACTTGGCTGACCATGTTACAATCACGAACTAACCACACACTGACCTGTCATCCTACCTTCTCACATATCTGAGCTCTAACCCTTCACCCATCTGACTCCTGACCCCATTACCCACCTACCACTCTATTCCCTTAGCTATCCTCTTCCCAATTGTCACCTACATTTTACCCCTTCTACCTCTTAATTTGTATGATTACCTTCTGTTAGTTGCTGTCAAAGTGGAGTTGGGACTTTCTAAAAGTTTTACTTGAATGGAATATGGCATAAACAAGGTTGTTATGTGTTGGCCTTCAAAACTATTCCTATTCTGAGAGGATTCCTAGCCAGTTTCCAACGATAGACAATTAGGACAGGCCAGACTCAGCGTTCTGGACTGAAAACAAAAAGTACTAGACACTGCAGCGGTCAGGCAGCATCCATGAGAGAAAGCAAGACTCATCAGGATTCTGTTTGATTGGGCTGCATGGTGGGTTTTGCATTTGATGAGATGTAAATGAATTTGAATGGAAACTTGGGAGAGAAACACTCTTCAAAGTGGATGAAAGTTTGGGTACAGTCTGCACCTAATTAGCTGATTGTGGGCACAGTGGGAGTTCTACCTCTTCATGTTTATTTTTTTGTGAAATGTAAAGGCGTGTTTCTTTGTGTGTGCTCATTATCTGGAAAACAATTATGGTGGAATGAGAACAGGGGCATTGGTGCCTTCAGCCATACAGTACAATAAATAAACAAGCCAAGGCCTACATGTCAGAATAACAATGGTGACAACATGAGACAAACCAGAGATTGCAAGCTTGAAAAAGGATTGGAACTTACTTTTTTTTGTATGCGTGAGTCCACTTTTGAAATACATATTTCTTTCCATTTCTCTCCAAGTTATAAGACTCATTTCTTTCCCCACTTCATTAGCTTTTATTTGCAGGTCTCTCTGCAGTCAGTCATGTCACTTTTTTTGTTTCTGTGTTGCCACTGAGCATGGTTAATGACAGCACAATCCTTAATTTCTGTCACATTTTCAGAGATAATAACTCATGCACAGCACTCGGGAATTGGGAAGAAGGCTGTAGAGCTGTGAAATGACTCTTGTAGCACAATTTAGAAGGCATGAGTGTGAAGCCATCTAATTTAATTGGGAAGGTTGGCTCAGTTGTAGCCATGCACTTTTCGTGCATTGGTTGAAGGAAGAAAACACTGCTGTGTACAGTATAGGGTCACTTAATGGTTTGGATTTTATGGCCCCATCAACATTGCCCTGTCAACATCACACTGTTCTTAGATGTTAAGGTGAGTGGGCAGTAAAATGAGAACATTAAGGTTAGCTTATATTGGTTGGGTTACTCTTCAGAGGGTCAGTGTGTGCTTGTTGGGCCGAATGGCTTGTTTCTACACTGTAGGGATCCTATGATTCAAACACTTGATTGGATGGGTCTGCTTACTTTCCATTCTGCCTCCTTCTCCCCTGTCCCATACCATTAAATCCAGCCCAGAGTCTCAACAGGTATGAATCAGCATCAAGAAGCAAAAACACATTGATCGCTGGTGACCCAATGTCAACAAATTCTAAGTGAGCCCTTTCGAATGGGAATTGTAATATCTATCAGATCTAAAATATCATCATTTCTCCTCAGTTGAGGGGAGTACTCCTTGCTGTGATCCTTAAAATTATTTTTCTTAAAGAATAGAGTATTTTTAAAAAGTTTCAGTCAAAGCTATGAAAGTGCACTGTGATTGTTAGATCATCTTTCCCACTGAGCATCCTTTCCACTTCAACTAACTATGATGCTAAGCTGCAGAGTAGTCTCATTTGAAAAGGTCTTAATTGTGCAATCCTGAATCAGATGCGTAGGTTTTCGAAACAGTCAAATTACAATCATTAGCTTAAGTGCTATACCACTGTACCCCCTCCTTGGGTTTCCTCTAACTTTAGAGATCAAGAAAAAAAGAATTACTATTACATTTATGAAATAACCATCAGAAATATAACAAGAACCACTCGGTAGGATTTGGGATTTAATTATTTTCATCCATTTTCCTCACTGCAGATGAAGTGACATGATGAGTTTTTTTCGGCATTGGGGGCAAGAACATTATTAGTCAGGAAGAAATAAGAGGCAAGTACTTGAAGGAATGAAAAGAGCAGAGTCAAAGAAAATGCATGAAATGGTTTTGACTGTGGAAGTATTATGCAGGCAGAGTTAAATAGGAATTTCTATATGTAACTTTTAAAACAAAGTGTGACACCAAGTCACGTAGTGGGCGGCACGGTAGCACAGCAGTTAGCACTGCTGCCTCACAGCGCCAGAGACCCGGGTTCAATTCCCGACTCAGGCGACTGACTGTGTGGAATTTGCACATTCTCCCCGTGGGTTTCCTCCCACAGTCCATAGATGTGCAGGTCAGGTGAATTGGCCATGCTAAATTGCCCATAGTGTTAGGTAAAGGGGTAAACGTCGGGTAATGGATGGGTTGCGCTTTGGTGGGTCGGTGTGAACTTGTTCGGCTGAAGGGCCTGTTTCCACACTGTAAGTAATCTAATCTAATCTGGTAGTATGAGGACAGATGACTAGGTTTTAGGCAGTGTCTTAAAGGAAGAAAACGAGTCAGCGTATGTAAAAGCACAGACACCAGTGGTGGAGCCATTAAAGTCAAGGATGCTGAAAAGGCCAAAGTTAGGAGAATGCAGCCAATGCAAAGGTTTGTGAGATCAGAGGAGATTGACATTAGAGGAAGGGCAAAGATGAAAAGAAGGATTTGAGAGCAACGATACAATTTTTAACATCAACATGTTTCTTAACTGTAGGTCAACAACCACAAGTTTTGTGAGTGGCAAGAGGTTAGTTGGAGTTGAAAGGTTAATGAGAGGCAAAAGGTCAGCTGAAGGTGAAAACTTTTTTAAAATCCTGGACATATGCATTGAATTGGATTGGCCAAGTGGATAGCATGCTTAGAAAACAAGCAAATAATTGATGTTTATTCTCAGACCCTATATCCCTTTCAAACTCCTTATTTGCAAGCTGTTTCTGATTTCTGGGTCAGATACTTTGTGCCTGGCCTCACATGTACACTAACTGCCGGGATTGAAAGAATATAAAAGCCCTTGCTAAAATTGGCCTCATTGCCAGTTGTATGCCAATGTCCCTTCATGCCACAAAATTTGAAATTCGACAAATGAGTAGAGTTAAAATCTGAATTAAGTTCAAAAAATCCTTTATGCAATCCACCCAATTTCAGAACTGGTTTCGCCATCAGAGCCATCAAAGCATTTCTGAGGTTTAGCTAAATTCAAACTTGTAAGAGTAGGATGGGAAGATGCTCATGTAGACATATTCTTTACATGGTTCGAGTCATAAGTCACATACTTAAATTATGAAATTCATCTGTGCTTGTAAGTTAGGAAAAGTATGTAGTCTTCAGTTGTTTTGTGTGCAGTTATGAGTGTCTGATAATTGATTAATACTAACTGAGCTCTGGAAGTGGTCTCCTTGATTGCACTTAATGCAGAGAGAGCTAGATTCTTGATAAGCAAAAAGAATGAAAGGTTACTTTTGGGTAGGTAGGACATGGTGTAATCAGTTGAGCCGCAATATTACTACATATTGGAATAGTCTGAAGGGGCTGAGTAGCCTAATCCTGCTCCTAATCCATATGTTCACCTGAGTTTGATTAATTAAGTCTGGTTGTGGATCAGAGCAAAGTGAACAGACACCATAGAAGTTATTCAGAGCTGAGCTGTAAATATGACTCACAGAATCCCTACAATGCAAAAACATTCCATTTGTCTTATCAAGTCCACACCACCCCTCCAGACCTTATTCCCTGTCATCCAGAATTTCCCATGACCAATCCACCAAAGCTATACATCCCTTGGCACTGTACCAAGGCCAATTCGTTTAACCTGTACATCTTTGAACTGGGGGAGGAAACTGGAGCACCTGGAGGAAACCCATGCAGACACAGGGACGAGTATGCAAACTCCACATGGACATCACCTGAGATGGAATTGAACCCAGTTTCCTGTGCTGTGAGGCAGCAGTGCTAACCACTAAGCCATCATGTCATCCCATGAATATGGGTGAACATTTATAACTCAGAGACTTTTATATCATTCTCCGTTAAACAAAACTCTGCACTCTTCGCAACATACGTCATATCCGAGAGGTATATGAAAATGTAGCATGTTGTAATGGTTTGTAATTTCAAAACAATCTTTATTCACCATCATTCTTTTCATATCCTATTTGACACTTCACCGTTACCTGTTGAATTATCTTGTTTTGTTACTGCATGATTGCTATATACTTTCATGTTAATACTTTGATTTCTGAACCCTAATAGGAATTTTTTGATGAAAGTTAAACTGCAGACATGTCTCTTAATAAATCACCTTTAGTAAATTAGGTAAAATGATAAACACTTTGAAAAGTAAGTTATATGCAGATTGTGGTATCTGCAATTGAGAGAATACCTAGTCCCGAAGCATTGCTTCAAAATACTCCTGTTAGTACACAGGATGAAAAGAGGATGTGTTAGATATGCTGTGTGTTCACAGGGAGCTTCCTAATATGTAAGATCATGATTTCAAACATCTGTTTGATGCATAGTGTGATCGTAACATGATATTTATGTCACTGGACTTGTAATCTAGAGATCCAGACTCAATGTCTTCAGGGCATTGGTACAAATCCTACAATAACAGTTGGCAGAATTTCAATTCAACAGAAGAAAATTGGAATTGAAAACTTGCCACTCATGGTGGTACCCATAAAACTAGCACCAATTTCATGTTGGAAAAGAAATTTACTACTGCTTTATATCTGACTCCAGACTTATGCAATGCGGTTGACTGTTAACTGCTTTCTGCAATATCCTAGCGAGCCACTCAATTCAAGAGCTGTTCAAGGACAATTATTCCTTGACAGAATACAAAATTTGGAGCATGCAAGACAATTCCAAATATTCATTTGTCATTCACATAAGCATGCAGGCAGCTGCAAGATGTATTAACCTTGAGTGTCATTTCAATAGCCAGGCAACAATCCTGTTGGTAAGATGAATTACAAAACGTCTCTGGCTGCAAAAGCAAGAAGTCAGAAGTGAAACTTTGGGGTAATGGAAATGAGGGTGTGTGGTGAAAAGCTGAAGATCCAAAGTCACTTCAATAGTAGTTTGCCTTTCATATTTGATAGCAAGGTGAGAATGAGTTGGCAGTTGAGATGGCGTATAAGAAGGAAGAACATTACCATATCCCCAACACTCTGAGCAATGCTAGATGGTACAAGCTGCAGCACTGCTGGTACTCTGAGGTGGAGAAACATCTTTCCCATGAACCTCTGGAGATGCCAGCTTTTTAAAATTTCCCATGAGGTTGATTGTCTGTGGTCTTCTGCAAGAGAAAGGGCAAGATGTCAGTGATTGTATAACATTGTGTTTGGATGTTCTTTCTGTCACTGCTGACTAGGTGACGGTATGTGCAGGTAAAGAGAGGTGGGTATGAGGTTAGCAGCATTCGAAAGGGAGGGTAGAGTGAGGTGGCTGTATGTGAGGTGCACAACCTGAGTGCCAGGAAGTGCTGCTGATTGAGCAATGAGATTGTGGAGCATCGAGCAATGTGAGAGGCTGGTGGTGTTATAAGTATGAGGTCTTTTAAATACACATTCACTGACCTTGAACATTGATGTAAGGTCACAAGAATGTGAATAGAATCCTTCCGTTGACCTCTCTGCTCACTTGCTTCCACTCCATTTGGACTGAATCCTTGGAGGACGTTGTGTCCCTCTGAAAGAACATGCTCTTCTCTTTTCAACTGAAAAAAGCTTACAATGCCACATTTACGAATGTAGAATTCGTTTCGCTTCCCTAGTGCTCTATTTGTGCAGTTCCTACTTCCAGACTTTACAGCTCTTCCTTTAGAGAGGCAGACTGCCTTTAAGGGAGTCAGTTTGGCTACACCACAATGCACTAGTTCATGCTATTGGGTCCCCCACTGAACACTCAGCAGGGAGCAGCTCCGATACTGCCCAGACCAACACTATAATCAGGAAAATAAAAAGCCAGCAGCAATTGTGCAGGTTTTTCACAGCAATGAGCTCAAGACAGAAGTGGGTTCCAAGTCCACACCTGCAAATGGGCCATAATGAATTTAGAGCCCTAAAAATTTTGCTAAATGGCCACTCTCCCTCAGTAGCACTGAACTTGAAATCCCAGAATTATTTATGTCTTCACTGTTTCGCATTTTTGATTAAACGGGACTGACATCAGATCAGCGCTGAAGTAGACTGTGCCAAAGGCAAAAGCTGTGACTAATCAGCCAGTGTTAGTGTGTAATATAGAAGCAGCAAACTAATTTGAGGCAACAGCAACATGCTGCATATGCTGGAAGCTTGAAATAGCAACTGAGAATGCTAAAAACATTCAGCAGGTCAGGGAGCATTTGTGATGAGAGAAACAGCTAAAGGGGCTGATATAACTATTCCCTTCCCCCACATAATGACAGGAGTCAGGGGGAGCAGGCTTGAAATATACTGTATACAAAATGGGAATGTGGGCCCAGTTCATTTTTGTACAAAGTGTGTACTTGCTCTGCTTCGGAGAGGTGAGAGGAAAAAGATAAATATAAAAATAAATGGGAAAATGTAGAAAACAGAGATGAGTGGAATAAAGGCCAGATTATCCATTGTGTAATGAAGATTTGTATGTAATTGATTTGACATATATGCTGTGATATCATCACTGTATTATAGCATGGGCCCTGTGATTGTAAAAATCTCATAATCCATCTTACCTCAATTTGCCTGAAGCATATCACCATACTGGAATTATGCTCCTCAGCTGCAACCGAACAGCTATTTCTGAGTCAATGTACACGTGCCAGAGAAATGTAATGTTTACTCATTCTAGTTAGTTCAAATGAATGTCTGTTTGACTTTTCAAGATCATCATATCCACACCCACTTTCTTATGTTACCGGAGATAACATCAGCATTGTGGTACCAGGTAAAGCATCCAGTTGGAGGCAAGCACACACCAATTAATTCGTAAATGTAAATAATTATTTAGACTGCAGAGATTTGGACAGTAGTATCTCTTAGATAAGACAGAGATGTAGCAGGGTAGATAAAGTCTAATCAAAAAGAGCAGCCTCTAAATCGCAGAACAAAATTCAACATCCAGCTTCATGGCCAGCAGAATTCATGAGGACAGAACAACAAACAATTGTATCCATGGTGTTAGGTAAATACGTGGAAGCAGCATAGGCTACAGTAATATAACTTATTATCGCCAGTGACACACATGCCAGATACATGCTTAGCCATAGTCCAAGCAAAATAATGACCTTGTATTTTTATCTTTGTTAATTGGAGCCTCCCCCTCAAACATCAGATCCAGTGTGTGCGTCCATAGCATCAGTTATGCATTGTCTATTGAATTCACTATCCTCAAAGGTTTACATTCCAGCTGTTTGACTGGCTATTAAGGAAAAGGCAAACAGTATCGTAAGAGAACAGCAGCTCAGGAAAGAGTACTTTACAGATGATAGGATAAACTTATAAACATAATAGATCTTGTAATAGAAGCAGTGTTCCCTCAATTGCTTACGGGATAGGCTTCATTTCTTGATAGACAGTCTGGATTAGGAGGCAGAAAATAGAATCAACTATATTTCTCTTGGATTGACAGGGTGAAGGTTTAAATATGAATAATGATTAGTCCATGGAGCTACAGAATAGAGGACACATTTTAGTGGTAGTTTATTTATTTTTTTTGCATTCTGTTCCCCTTTGCTTCCTTTTCCACAAGTAGCAACCTGGATTCCATCACCATTAACCTGTTCTGGGTCCTGCCACTACTGACCTGTCCCTGGACAACATTCTATTTTCAATTCTCCCTTAATTTTTCCCTCCCTGGGCAGAATGTTATAATCCCCTGTTGACAGCTTATTCAGGTCTGGGCAGGCTGTGAAATTGAATGCTTCCAGTCTCAATTGCAACCTCTCTCTTCGCCTCCTCAGTCCTACTTTCTTCCTTGTCACCTGCTGTGGGGAAGAGGGAATATTTTTTTTAAAAGTCACTTAAGACTGTACTTTCAAAATCCCGCTGTCTTGCCTTTGAACCTCTGCTCGTGGCAATATTTCTGCAGACATAATTGTGCTCAGCCTAGTCCCAGTAAAACCATTATTCTCTCTTCAATGTTGGCTAGTTTGCCTGGTCCAGCCTTAGCTCCCTTAGATCCAAGACATGCAGACTTGAATGGATATGGCAACAACTGGTTTAGTCACCTTTACCACCTTGCTCAGCCATCTAAAGCATTGTCTGGCTCTGTTCTTGTCTGTCAATTTTAATCCAAAATCATCCTAGAGTTCAAAGTGAAGTTCTGTTTTTTTTTCCCTTCTGAAAATAATTTTCTCGAACCCCGTCACTTGCTTTGTGGACTCTGGTAGAATTCCATAACTTCTAGCACTTCCACCTTTCCTTCGGCAACAGCACCATTCAGCTACATCTTTGGACTCAGGAAACCATTTGTTCCATTGACTCTGTCCCTGGAACCGAGGGCTATCCAATATTTTATTAAATTAAAGGCACTTTCGAAATAAACAAGGTCTCAATATTACACAAGAATTAGTTGGGAAAACTGAACCATCTTTGAGACTTTTTGATTATGTTTATTTGCATGTTTCTCACTTGTCAGTTTGCATCACATCCAGGCAAACCTGCTGAGATAGGTAGCTCTGTGTTTAGCAGAAGTGTCATTTCTATGATCTGTATATGATCAGTGAAATATGTTATGCTTTTATGGCCCTAGTAGTTTTTGTTATTTAGTATTGATTAAGAACTCGAGCTCGTCTCTTCCCTTGGCAAATAATTGGGGATGACATTTCGGCCAGAACATAGTTTCTGTTCACTGCAGGTACATTGGGGCTTATTGCTGTGTCAGTAGATATTATCAACTTTTCATGTTGACACTGGGAAAACAATCTTGCATCACTAAGTCCAAACAAAATTGATTTTAAAAATACGTTGGGTTACTGTAGTATTAGAATTTTTTAAAAACTGGCGTAAGAATCTGAAGGAAATGTTATCCCGTGTCCTCAACTTAAATAACAGCAATTACAGAATCGCGATAAAAGGTTTCTGGCTTGGAAAAGTTTTGAAGGAGAGTGTCTGTGGATACACAGTGGCAGACATTAAAGCAGATATTTCATGACACTCAGCAAAACTTATTCCGGTCAAAAAGAAAGACAAGATGAATGGGATTAACCACTCATGGTTATCAAAGGCAGTCAAGGAGAATATCGGTTCAAAAGCTAAAGCATTCAAACTGACTAAAGCAAGTAGTAGGCCAGAAGATTGAGAATTTTTTTTTTTAGCCAGCTGCAGATAAGTGAAAAGCAAATAAAAGAGAGAGAAAATTATTATGAAAATAATTGGTAAGAAATATGAAAGCAAACAGCAAGTCTTTCTATGGATATATAAAAGGAAAGCATAGCCAAAGTAAATGTGAGATCCCCGGAGGATGCAACTAGGGACACATAACCAGGGATAGGGAAATAGCAGATATTTTTAAACAAATATTTTGCGTCAGTCTTTACAGTGGAGGAACAAAGTATTTGACAAACCAACAGGACTAAAGGCAAACAAGTTACCTGGACCTGATGGCCGAAATCCAAGGGTTTTAAAGAAAGAGGTTGCAGAGATAATAGAAGCTTTGATCAAAACGTTCTAGACCCGACTGGATTCCTAGAGGGTTCCAGCAGATTGGAAAACTGCTCATGTATCACCCCTGAGAGCAGGGAAGTATAAGCCTGCTATCTGTCAAAGAGAAAACGCTACGGTCCATTATTAAGGAAGAAATAGCAAGGCATGTCAGAAAGTTTACCACAATCAAACAGAGTCAACATGGTATCGTGAAAGGAGAATCGTGGTTGACAAATTTCCTCAAGTGCTAGCAGAGTTGATAAAAACTAATCAATGTGCCATATTTGGAGAAGGCATTTAAGAAGGCACTTGATAAGGCACCACATAAAGGTGGTCATACAAGATAAGAGCTCATGGTTATGTATGTGCATGGATTGAGGATGGGTTGACAGATTGAAGATAAAGGTTTGGGATTAATGGATTTCTTTTAAGGTAAAAAGATATAACTAGTAGAGTGCAACAAGATTTAATCCAGATCTCAGTTACTTACCACTTATATTAAAGACTTCGAGAAGGGGGCAAGGAGTAATGTATCTAAATTTGCTGATGATGCAAAAATAGGTGGGGGACATATTGTGGTGAGGATAGAAGGAATCTGCAAGGGGTTATGGATGGGTTGAGTGAGTGGACAAAAACCTGACAGATAGTGTTTAATGTAAGAAAGTATGGGGTGATGTACTCTGGTGGGAAAAATTCAAAGGCAGACTATTATTTAAACTGAGAGAGACTCCAACAATGTGCAGTGCAGAGGAATCTGGGTGTTCTTGTATACGAAACATAAAAAAGCCATTGTTCAAGTACAGCAAGTAATCAAGTCAGCAAATAGAATTTGGCCTTTGCTGCAAGGAAGTTGAAGTTTAAAAATAAGGAAGCCATGTTATAACCAGGTGAGGCCACACCTGGAATACTATGTGCAGTTTGGTCCCCATGTTTAAGAAAAAGGATATTACTGGTATTGGAAGCAGTTCAAAAGAGATTGATTAATCTGATTTCTGTGATGAAGGTGTTTAAGAATAGTGTTTCAAGAATAGCTGAACAGATTAGACTTTTATTAATTCAGGTTTAGAAAAATGAGGTTAATCTCATTGCAACTTACAAAAATTCTGAGGAAGTTTGAAGGGATAGATGTTGAGAAAATGATTCCATTCATGGGGATCTCTTAAAATAGGAGACATAGTTATAGGAAAAAAAGAGGCACACATTTGAAACTGCGATGTCAAGGAATTTCTTCTCCCAGATGATTGTGATTGACTGGAATTTTCTATTACTGAGAGTTGTGCAGATAATATTTGAAAGCATTCAAAAAGCAGGTAAACAGATTTTTGAAATATTAAGTCATTAATGAATATACTGAAATGACACAAAAACAGGAGTGGGGACATCTTGGACAAATCAATTCTGATCTTGTTAAATGGCAGGGTGAGGCTCGAGGGGCTAAATGTCCTACTCCTGCACCCAATTCATATGTTCTTAATTCCTGGCACTTGCTCAAGTGAATTGTTACATTTCTCTTTCAAAATTGCTTTAAGTTATGGAAGGAAAGACCTTTTGCCAGTCTGGGGGCTTCCTCTAACTGTAGTTCCCAAGTGTTTTGTACATTAAAAACTCTTACTCCTGAACATTAATGAGCACATAAAAAGGCAATTAAAAAGTTAGAAATGCTGACAGCTCAACTGAAAGTTTAGGAAATCTTACTTCCTAACTGTAGCTAAGATGTTATTCTTTAGTGTGAGGGATGTGGTGAGTAATTCTCCCCCAAACACTTCTTTTGTTTTCATACTTTTGGGAAAAAAAGCACTTATATTAACTTAAATTTGGGGAAAACTATCATAATTTTGCTTGTGTTTGCTTTCAAAACCAATTCAAACAATTTTTTTTGTATACACCTTTCTGTTAAATTTTGCATTTTTTTTAATTTAAAGGGATCACATTATTCTTTGGGTTTACAATCTTTATCATCTCTGAACCTAGCTTAGGCTCATTTCACAACGAGAGAATGAAAACTAACTTTGCTGTTGACTATAAAGGATTTTGTAAAGGATATGTTGCTCTGACTGAGATTGTCTTCAATTAGTTCCACCACTTGACTGGCCACAACATACAATGAAATGTTTTATCCAGTTACTAAAATGGCCAATTATTTATGTTATCTACATTAGCTTCAGAACTTGAAAATCCGACATCTACATTCTTACAACAAACAATAATATAGTTGACTTATCATAACAGCAAAAATTCTTCAATGATTCAAAGCTGATTAATCTTACAAAATTGGAGATATGAAAATGTAAATATTAAGCAGTCTTGGGAGCCACAGAACCCAGATAAGTGAATTTGCTGTAAGCAGTTCCATAGTTTTAAAGTTTCTAGCTGTTTTCTGAGCTTAATTATCACTTGCAGTGGTTTTCTTAAAAATAAAAGTCCAGTGTGTCCCTCTGGTGACCTTTATCTTGAAAGGTCTTTCAAACTCGTGATAACTGATTCAGCCTTTCAAATGAATCAATTATCGCATGCGTTCTCAAAAAGTATGAATAATGGAAGCACCTTCAAAACATTGTTGATAAGGTTAAATGAAATAGAGAAGATATGAATTTGAGGAATACAAACACAGCCAAGGGGCAACTCGGTCACTGAATTGCTCATATGCTATACATTCTATGCAACTCTACGAAATGAATGGATCAAATCAGTCTAATTGCTGATGACACAAATTGTGGTTAAGATAGTCATCCAGTGATAAAGTCACTGCATCAACAATTTAGTCATCTATTCACACATTATATATTTCCAGCAGGACTTTTAAGCACATCAATCAGAATTTTGAATGCATAGATACTTGTGAGGATATATTTTTACTCACTTAATTTGATGAACCTTTAGTTAGTGCAATCAATCTGTGAAGACATAATATGACACACCTCCAGGGTAGGTGTCACTCGAACCCACATCTTCTGGCCCAGAGGTCAGGAGACTACTACTCTGAGTCAAGACCACAGGTGAAGAGCCTTTATACTTACACAAAGGATTAGTGTTGTTTGGATATTCAGGTTAGAGTTCTTTCTTTTTAAACAGGACAGAGTTCTCACTTTGGGCTTGATTACTGATTCAAGCAAAGCTTTCACCCAAGATTATATCTCTTTTGATCCAATTTAATTTCTCTAGACTCCTTAAAGGTCTTTTAAAACTAGCTCAGTCAATTGTGGAATCTAGAACTGCATGGAATGCATTTTGTTCTCGAATTTCACAATCTTTTGCACCTATTATATCATTTATGGAGGAATGGAAATCGAGGACATTTGGTGATTTTTTTATCGATTTAAATAATGTACAGAGAAAAAGCAGGAGATGGACACTTGGTCAAAACGTTCAGAGATCCAGCGTAGAATGAGCCCCTTCTGCACTGGAATGATTCTGTGGTTTTGTGAGCACACCAAAACTGTCTGCACAATTAAATGGAAACTCCAGGCTGTCGTGTTTGGATCTGCAGCAAATGGCAGTTTGCCAAAACCCCATCATTCACTTGTTGCCTCAGTATGCTGTTTTACCAGGTTTAGAATATCAGTTTCAAAAAGTTTTTATTCACCAGTTTGTGTTTATACCATCTATTATATGTGATGCCTCAAGGATGTTGATTTTGCGTGAGATGGGCAAGGTAGGAAATGGTCTTTAATTGGCCAATTAAGTGGTTCAATTGGCTACCTGGTGGGTGGCCCTGCTGCTGACAATGGGCTGAATCGTGCATTTCTTTTGACTAAATGCGAGTTGTGTTGAAGTTTTTGGAAGCATCCTCGCTGTGAGACCTAATGAGATTTCTCACTGTATCTTATCATTAACTACCTACCATGCCCCTTTGGCATCCTTTATATCCAATCCTATCCTGATCTTACTGAGTATCATTCTGAGACAAATCTGGCATTCAGCAAATATCCCCCAAATATCTTTGCACCCATGCCACCTTTGAAAGGCCGCTCTGCACCCAGGTAGGGCTTAGCAATCCAGTCTAATGAGCCAATTAGTGGGCGGCACAGTGGCACAGTGGTTAGCACTGCTGCCTCACAGCGCCGGAGACCCGGGTTCAATGCCCGCCTCAGGCAACTGACTGTGTGGAGTTTGCACGTTCTCCCCGTGTCTGCGTGGGTTTCCTCCGGGTGCTCCGGTTTCCTCCCACAGCACCAAAGATGTGCAGGTCAGGTGAATTGGCCATGCTAAATTGCCCGTAGTGTTAGGTAAGGGGTAGATGTATATGTAGGGGTATGGGTGGGTTACGCTTCGGCGGGGCGGTGTGGACTTGTTGGGCCGAAGGGCCTGTTTCCACACTATAAGTAATCTAATCTAATCAAATAATGCTATACTGCCCATCACACATTGCTGGCATGGCTGACACTCTCTCACACATGAAACCTCATCTTCTCACACTACCAACGGGCCAAACACTTTACTTCTCCTTAAATACATTCCATGCAGTTCTAGATTCCACAATTGACTGAGCTAGTTTTAAAAGACCTTTAAGGAGTCTAGAGAAATTAAATTGGATCAAAAGAGATGTAATCTTGGGTGAAAGCTATGCTTGAATCAGTAATCAAGCCCAAAGTGAGAACTCTGTCCTGTTTAAAAAGAAAGAACTCTAACCTGAATATCCAAACAACACTAATCCTTTGTGTAAGTATAAAGGCTCTTCACCTGTGGTCTTGACTCAGAGTAGTAGTCTCCTGACCTCTGGGCCAGAAGATGTGGGTTCGAGTGACACCTACCCTGGAGGTGTGTCATATTATGTCTTCACAGATTGATTGCACTCTTTCCCGAATAATCAGGGGTCACCTGCATCTTGCCATTGTCTGGTAGGGAAACATCGAACAGGTAAGCATTCAGGTAAGTCCAAACATGACTTTCTATTCACAATCAGCAAAATGGACCACAGAGAAAATGAATACAGGTTATGACAAGAAGGTGAATATTAATGCGATGTGTTATGCCTTTACAAAGGCGTTTAGCACGCTATAATCATCCTTGCTTTTTCCTCATGAAAACCCTGATTCCCCACGCTGCAAAAGCACAAATGTTGGGAGGCTCAGACTCTCAGCATTGAGATGGACCTCCCTAGACTTCTTGACAAATTCTGCCACAAATCGTCCAGACCCCACATTGCCCAGACCCTTAAAATTGCAACCAATATGTCCCATCCCCCTCAGTTTGTCATCAGTGGGCAGGAAAAGTATAGTCCATGGTTTTCTTTTGGCAATTCTAAATACTGCACAACATTGTCAAAATGCTGCTTTTCAAAAGGCCCAATGTCAAATCTTATTATAATATGAATATGGAGAAAATATTTATGAACATTAAAAAGCCTTGAATTTCTCAACTCTTTGCGGACAGTAGCTCATAAATCTTCAAGTAATAGCTCTGATGAGTTTCTTGGAAAAGGAATTTCATTAGGCAACTAAACCAGGCTGATTAGACTTTGCTGGCTAAAAAAGATATGATTGTGACAAACTCTCAAGTTTCACATTGAAATATATTTCTAGTTGTCACAACTGAGCAGCTCTGATATTGCATGGTTTAAGAAAAAAACCCATTGAATGATTTTCTGCTTTCAAATCTGTAACTTAAGCTAAATTTTAAACAATTTTTGTTAAGTTTGAAGTCACAGCAAACAATATTGGATTTGTTCAAAGTTTATTGAGCTGTATTTTTTCAGGATCGTTCATAAAGGGAGACATTTAGAATTTCAGCAATCTTTGGACAACACAAGGCACCATTTAAATGTGCTAGAGTTCCAAGCTTCTGGGAGAACAACAGACAGAAAAAGATTTCATTATAATTAACGTCTTTCCATGGTGGAAAAATGGTTCATTTGAAACTAACGTAGACATTTTGTGACCAAGAGAGATTAGAAAAGTTTTTTAATGCCAGAAACAGCTCTGAGAGCCACCAAACAATAATCTGAGCCAAAGGAACACACAGAGTCATAGAGTCACAGAAATGTACAGCACGGAAACAGACCCTTCGGTCCATGAAAATTAGTTACTGTTCAACCTGAAGAGTCCAGACAATCTATGAGCACCATAACCACCCTGTATAGGCAAACTAAGTATTCAACTACAGGGTCCATCACAAGTGCTGAATCTGATTTTGCGCTTTATCTCCTTTACTTAAAAAGAGTAAATTCCAAAAGAAACAGTCCTGTAGCAATTTTGGAGGCTGATCTTACTTTCGCATTTCTCGGTATCCATATCCTTAGCTACTTTTAAGCTCTGTATATGCATGTTTAACTATTAACCTTCTAGGAGAAAGTGAGGACTGCAGATGCTGGAGATCAGAGCTGAAAATGTGTTGCTGGAAAAGGATTCCTGAAGAAGGGCTCATGCCCGAAACGTCGATTCTTCTGCTACTTGGTTGCTGCCTGACCTGCTGCGCTTTTCCAGCAACGCATTTTCAGCAGTAACTTATTAACCTTACCAATTTTATTTGAATAACTGTAGCAGTAGCTTTGCAATGAACTCGTCTTTACCTTGTTTGAGGGAGAAGCTTTTCTGCTGATTAATTTTAATTTGAGTCATTTTTAAGTTATAAGGGAGCTACAAAATGGGCTGAAACAAATTGTTAGTTTCAGGACCACTCTGAAGATATACTTGGCATGGTCATGAAATGGTGAACTAGATCGACACCACAGTGCATAATTTTATGTTCAAGGTGTTCTCCACATTAAGTTGCTGTTGGATTGCCTGAAAACTCCGATAAACCAGTGATTGTCTTTACCATTTTCTTGAGTGACTATCACCACTAAAAATAGAATGACACATTCACATTGAAATGGAAGAAATTAAGAAGCCATTTTCATTCCTTACAACCTCAAAGATCTTATTGTTCATTGACATGTCGCCTGCTCTCTGACATTAATAAATCTTGGCATGAGTCGCTGTGCCCAAGATTTATTAATTCTGGCATTGCATTCAGGAAATGTCACTCATTGGGATAAGTAACAGAATGATTGAAAGTACCTTAAAGCAAATTCAGGAACAACTTTTCAGCTCCATGGATAATTTTTGATTGCAATGTATATTTATACATGTAGCAACAGCTGCAGACTGATTAATGGATGCTCAATGTATCACTACAATTTCACCATTATCTGTGCGCCCTTCAGCATTTAACATCTGCTTGCTATTGTTATTCCCCACAAATAAATGAAGTCATTAGCCATACATATTTATAAGTACACTTAGTCAGGATTTTGATTGGGAATTTTAATAAAGGACAAACAAAATGTAAGAATTTTCAGCAAAGCAAAAGCCTTTAACACAACAAATCTTTCCCTTAGTCCTCAATAGAACATAAATATGAGGAGCCCTTTAAGGGCACAAGTGGAGGAAGGGTGTGGGGGTGATATCCTTTGCCAAATTATCAGCCATGGAGTGAAGATGGAAATCAGGACCATTGTTTTCTCACTGTTCCAATGGCACCAGTCTCCCCTTTCCTGGTTTACCTTTCTCGGATTTTTTTAGGATCATCCCATGATTAATTCCATGCTTCTGTGCTTCCACAACACCAATAAATGTAGAGTCATGGACAGTTACAGAACTGAAACAGGTCTTTCAACCCAACTTTCCCATGCTGCTCAGTATTCACAATAAAACTAATCCTATTTGCGTGCATTTGATCCATATCCTTCCATACTTCACCCATCCATGTGCCTGTCAAAATGCAGTTGAAATGACAAAATTGTGCTTGCTTCTATCACGATGTCTGGAGCCCATTCCAGACACTCATCACCCTCTATGTGAAAAACATTGCCCCTCTGGACCCTTTTGTATCTCTTCTGTCTCACCTTAAACCTATGCCCTCTAGTTTTAAACTCCCCTGCCATGGGGAAAAACTGCTGGCTATTGATTTTATCGATGCCTCTTATGATTTCATAGGCCTCTGTAAGGTCATGTAGTTGGACTTTAATCCAACAGCGATGAAGTACAAATTCCTCTCATACTGAGAAGACCAAAATCATTTGATTTTTTAAAAAAATTCTGATAAAGCCATCATTCCAACCTTCTCAATTATATTTCCCTCCAACGTTGCTGACATGTGCTGAATCAAATGATAAATTATGTTTGACCCTGATCTGACCATCAAGCTCTATAATCCATCCATTCCCAAGACCTCTTGTTCTCAATTCGGCAACATGGCCTGTTGCTGCCCTTGCTTCTCTCCCATTGTTGCTAAATTCCAGATCCAAGCTGTCATTTATCTCAGTCACTGTCATCTCAGATATATTCCCCACTGGCCAACCTTGCACAAACTCCACAAACTCCATATGTTCATTATTTATATCTTTATCAATAATGGGCCAACTGAGCCTTGTCCATCTTCCTTGCCAACTTCCTTGCTCTTCCTCAACTCTCTGCCATTGAAATCAAAATTTCCCTTATTTGTAAATGGTTCCATGACTTTGCTTTACTCCATCTTGTATACCTCTTGAACATTTCCAGCCATGCATTCAAGCCGTTACATTAAAATCATCACAAACTGGTTTCCTATGTTTAGCCCCTATCTTCAGCCACATAATTAGTGGCAAAGCCCTCATCCATGTCTAGCCTCCTTTATCTGGCTTCCTTCTTAAACATCACTTATTTTCTAACTTCTCCCCTCAGTTTGAAAGTCTTCTTAAAATTCTGCTTTTAATCATTTGTCTAGATTCGTCTCCTATTGCTTGACATTCACTTCTCCCTTGATCTTGGAACATTTCTTCTGTTAAATCGTCCAAATAAATTTAGAATGCTGTTGGTAATACCAGTGCTGATGATCACTGTGATCACAAATCTATTCAGTTTTCTTAGTTTTTTCCCAGTGAAATATCTGCAAAATTATGTGAGCTCTATTGCGCTTTGCAACCACTGATGCAGACAGGCAGATGCAATGCTTTATTATTGATAGTTTATGTAACTAAGTGTGATTTTGTTCTATCTTGTTTTAATTGCATTGTTTCAAGGAACTGCAACTGCACATTATTATGACAAATCTTGATCATTTTTGATGTATTTGTCAAAATAATCTTTTGAATTTGCATGACTGCACAAGTTAATGCTAAATTTCTTCCCAAAATAAGCTTCACTTGAAATAAGATTCTATCGTCAGTTCCCTTTCACCACTGTGATTATGACGTGTGGGCTGTTTGCTGTAATCTGTTATGTTTTAGAGCTGCTTCTCAATCATATTATACCATGAAAATGAGCCTCACTTGTTCCTAGCACACTATGGGGCAGTAGCCTTGTTGTAAGGGTGATTGACTGTTATAAGTCAATCCAGAACAAATTACAAATATGTCCAGAAACGTAAGGCATTTGGATATGAATTTTTTTTTCAAGCTGTATTAATCCAGAAAGTATTTGACAAAATACTTGAAAAATAGATATGAAGATGTCAAACTTGAAATATCTGTGACTATTTGTTGTCTTTATATTTTTGAAGACTGAGAAACAAAATCAAATGCAAGGAAATTTTCTTTAAACTTTCAATAATGTCATCTCTCCTTCCCTGTACCTGTCTTGTCTAGTGAACTGCACAGCACTTAAGAAAAGGATTGCAGCTTTTTGTGGATGAGGCAGTTGGAGTCAAACAAGAAATGTAGATTGGTATAAGGAGGTTTGCTGAAATGGTTGCTAATTTATAAGGAATGAATTGTTTCAGACTGGTAGGAAAGAATCTGAGAAATATTTACATAGTCAAGCAAGTTCTTCCATTCTACTCATAAAACCATCTCATAAAAAGATCATAAACTCCTTATTAGGATGCTAGTAGCAAGCAAGTGGAGTAGTCAGGGCAATTCAATGTACAATACCCTCTGAAGGTCTAATTGATTGAAGTTTTTATTTTTGTTCATTTTTATGACAGAATCTGACTGATGATTTAAATCACATTATTGGTGCTGAAAACTTGAATTAACAAACACTGGTCGAATTAAGAAATTATGAATAACAAGCTACAGAATATGAGAATGGTTACAGCACAGAAGGAAGCTATTCAGCTAAACAACTACTCACCTTATTTGATGTTTAGCCAGATTCTTAGTGGAATTGTACAGTTTCTTATTTCAGATAAGAACTGAATTAACATTGTGGCTTAACCATTTCAAGTGCAGTTGCTACACAGTGTTAATTGTTTTCTCATCCCAATTAAAAACAATGTTATAATTCAAAAATACTTCAACTGCTTTTAAAGAAATGTGAATTACTTGAAAAAGAATTACACAGCACCAGTTTATAGTCCAACAGTTTTATTTGGAAGTACAAGCTTTCGGAGCACTGCTGCTTTGTCAGGTAGCTCGTGGGGCAGGATCATAGGACACTGAATTTATAGTAAAATATCCAGATATCAAGAGTGATTAATATGTAAATTTAGTTCTTGCCTTTCAGCATCCGCCAAAACTTAAACAGATTAGTGTTTGCAGCAAACTGCCCAGCCTTCAGCACAACATTGACCACAACTCTGTAGAACCCTGTCAATGGCAACCACTGCAAGACATGTCAGAGTATTGACATGGATGCTATCATTACATGTCCGGATGCCACCCACCACCTGCGTGGCAGGTACTCATGTGACTCAATCAACATTGTCCATCTTATACATTGCAGGCAAGGATGTCCCAAGATATAGTACATTGGTGAGACCAAGCAGACGCTACAACAATGGATAAAAGGACACTGCACAATAATCACCAGACATTGGTGTTCCCTCCCAGTGGGAAACACTTCAGCGGTCAGGGACATTTGGCTTGGATCTTCAGGACCGCATTGCATGACGATTATGCAAAAACACAGATGTAGAGGCAGATAGCCAAGTTCGATACCCATGAAGATGGCCACAACCGGGATCTTCAGTACATGTCACACTACAGGTGAACCCACACTACAGACTCTCACACACACACTGTTAAGCACAATCACACTCACACAGACACTCTCATACACCCTCTCACAGGCATATACTCCATTACACTTATGCACACACTCTATCAAGCATGCACACACATGCAGACACACACACATTCTCTCCCTCTGTCCTCCCTCCACACACACATAAGTCTGTGGGGTGAATTTGCATTTGCAGATACATTCCAGTTTGTTGAAAAAGTGCACAACCTGTGGGCAGTCAGTCCATGTGACATTTTATAAATTCCTACTTTGGAAATAGGACCAGTCTGACTCAAGGTTGCGATATAGACAGACTTTAACCTCACACCTTTAATGCATTGTCTGATCTGAGATGCCTCCTTTTTTTTATAAAACCTTAAGTTATCTCAGGACTGTGACTTGAAAGAAGTTCTGGGATATACATATTAATCACTCAAAACCCCCAATTTAAGTGATTAAAGACTTAACAGCAATCTCAGTTTGTTCAATACTTTGTATCAGTTGTATGACACTTTGCTCTTTTACGAGAAATTCAGTGTCATATGATCTTGCCCCACTAGCTACCTGACAAAGGAGCAGCTCTTTGAAAGCTTGTATCTGATGAAGGGCTTTTGCCTGAAACGTCAATTTTCCTGCTCCTATGATGCTGCCTGAACCTGCTGTGCTTTTCCAGTATCACTCTAATGTTGACTCTGATCTCCACCATCTGCAGTGCTCACTTTCACCTTCCAAATAAACCTGTTGGACTATAACCTGATGTAGTGTGATTTTTAACTTTGCCCACCCGAGTCCAACACAGGCACTTCCTCATCTTGATTCTTATCTATTTAGCTGTCACATGCGAATGCACAGCTTTTTACATTCATTTTTCCCAATACAGTTCTTTATCAACAATGTGTAAAACCATATTTTGAAATTTTGTCTAATACATCTGTGATATAACTATGCTGTATTCTGATAAGGCATGATAATTTGTAAAAAAAAATAAACTTTGGACCTTGAATGAAAACTTGACTATTAACAAAATCTGTGTGGTCTGATATCAAATCATCAAAGGCTGACGTATGCCTTTGAATTGTGGCATAATTTATCCTGGGCAGCAACACAAAATGAATGATGTATTCTTTATTTTCCATTACATACTACCCAGCAGGGAGCTCCCTGTGCTGTGTTAGTTGAGCTTTCATAATTCAATGCTTGGAATGCTATAATGATGAAAGTAAGCTTTGCAAGCTTTGCATTTATAAAACATCTTTCGCAAAACCACAATGTCCCAAAATATTTTGCAACTCCACAATTTTGAAGTGTAGACACTTACTTTTTAGGCAATGCAGCAGTCTATTTACCTACAGCAAGCTCCAAAAAACAGCAATGTACTCAAGACCAGATAATCTGTTATAGTAATGGTGATTGAGGAATAAGTATCAAGCTCCCCTGGCTATTTATACACCTGAGAGGATAGACAGGACTTTAGTTAAATATCTAATCTGGAAGACGGTATCACCAGCATTGACAACTCACTCAATGTGACAAAGATTTTTGAAATAGCATCTCCAGAATGGGTTTGAATCCACAACCACTTGACTCATGCTATCAATTGAACAATAGCTGACTTGCCTATAATTACTGTCTACTGAACTCTGAAGGAAATGCAAGTGTCTGCATGATGGCTGATGTGCAGGGTTGTGAGGGTCTTCATTGCAAATAGGCCATCCCTCTTTCATTGAGCTATTAAAGCTCAATCACTTCCTATCTTGTATTCCACATGACCACAAGATAAAGGTGCACAAGATAGGCCTTTCAGCCCATTGGATTTGTTCAACCATACAATTATTGCTGATACGTTTCTCAATGTAATTCTTCTGCCTACTCCTTGTAATCTTTGATTCTCTTACTAAGCAAGAGGCTATCTATCTCTGTCTTAAGTATGCACAATGACTTGGTCTCCACAACTTTGTGCAGCAATGGGTTCCACAGATTCACTATCCTCTGACTGAAGAAATTCCTCCTCATCTGTGTTCCTTCAATTTGAGGCTGTGCTCTCGGGTGCTAGTCTTTCCTACTTATGAAAACACGTTCTCCATGTCCATTCTATCCAGGCCTCTCGTAATTCTGTGTACTTCAATGAGAATTCCACCTGCCCTGCATCCTTCTAAATTCCGTCAAGTATAGACCCAGATTCATCAACTGCGCCTCATATGACAAGCCCTACATCCCATGATCATTCCTGTAAATCTCCTCTTGATCCCTCCAAGGCCAACACGTTCTTTGTGAAATATGTGGTCAAAACTGCTCACAATATTCCAAATGTGTCCTGACTGGAGCATTATACAGCCTCAACAGTACATTCCTGCTTTTGTATTCTAGTCTTGTCCAAAATGGATGCTAACACTGCATTTGCTTTCCGAACTGCCAACGTAACCTGTATGCGAACCTTAACAGAATCCTGAAATGGCTTCCCAAGTTCCTTTCTGCTTCAGATTTCCGAAGCCTTTCCCCATTTAGACAATAGTCTACACCACTATTCTACCTACTAAAATTTATAATGTCAGACTTTCCCACACTGTATTCCATCTCCTACCTCTTTGCCCACTCTCCAAGCCTTCTGCAGCTTTCCTGCTTCCTCATTATTACCTGTACCTCGCCTATCTTTGTGTTATTCCCACAGCTAATGTAGTGCCGTTCAGGAAAGATAGAAAAAGGGATCGAAACTAGAGAAGGGGCTCAAGAAGGTCAAACAGGAACTAATGTTTAGATTCTTTGGCTGCAGCGAACTTCATAATTTTCAAGTTAGTTTATTTTAATCATTACATAAGTCCTTCAGTGTATGAATGCAACAAGCAAGCTTACACATGAACAAATGTTAAGAATTTGCAATTTGTTTGGGACTCCATCCAGAAGAATGATGTCGAGTTTTGATTCTTTTATATCCATGGTTATGAGATGTTGTGAGTACCAAGTCCTTTGTGGTTAATTTATTTGTCATTTGGTACTTTGACAAAGATGCATATGTTCAAATGGAGAATGGTGAAGTACAGATTGAGTATGTGCCAATGGCCTTCTGTGTTCAGTGGTAATGTGACTAAATATTCCTGGCAAGGTTGGTGAACCTGGGGGTGTTGGAACAGGTCAAACACGCTGAGAATATAAATCTGGCAAAGCATATTACATCTTCTTGGGAACTTAAGATTTCCATTTTAATGCCTTGATTGCTGAAACCAAATGTCTAGGGGAGAAAAGACAATTTGAATGGCTTCAAAGTGATTTGCTATTGGTTACAATTCCTGTTCTTTCTGATGGAGAGGAACAAAAATCCGGACAGCTGCAGATTAAGACCATTTTTTTTCTGCCATTCTCAGATCTCTAGCTCAGATAAAGTGGAAGTGTTGAAGTCAGATTGCTGCTTTCAGGTAAGTTATAACAGTTCTAAAGGTATGCATCAGATTCCACCATAGGCAGTCTCAGACAAACATAAAAGTTGTGACTGCTATCCCACCTGCTGCAAATTCTTTTGATTATGTATGATCAGGTTTATCCGCCTTCAAAGTGGAAGGTCGATGGATGAAAGTAGTCAGACAATGTTCTCCCTCTCTCTGGCCGGTGTCTGCAGCAGAATCACACAAGTTTCAACCTCAGCATCCTGAGTTTGGTTTCCATTGCCATATCATCTTCATCACAAAGACCGATAATATACACAGACTTAATATCATTCGTTTCTCTCCTCAGCTCAGGGTATCTGCTGCTGAGACCCATGTTCATACTTAGGTTACCACCAGACTTTGCAATTCCAATGATATCCTGTCTAGCCTCTCATCTCCCACTCTCCAAAAATGAGTTTAATCATTTAATCTTAATCTAGTACCTGGGTCCTATTTTGCCATAAATTACCATCCAAGCTGTGTCAACTGACCTACATTGGCTCCAGTTTATTCAATTCTAAATCTCTTATTTAATTGTCTCCAATGACTTCATCCTCTCACAAATGTTGCAACCTTCTCCAGCACTAGCACTTTCTGCGGTACTTTTCTCCTCTTGTACATCCTCCCCTTCATTCATCTCCACCATTGACAACTTTGCATTTGGATTTTTAGGCCTCAGCCCTGGACTTCTCTCACTAAGATCCTTCATCTCTCTTTCCTCTAAGAACTGGCTTGAAATCTACTTTTTAGAATATGCATTTGGCTATCTGTCCTAAAGTCTTTCTTTAGCTCCATAGCAGTTCTAGCCTGAAATCCACTTCTGACTGTGAAGTACCTCGGGACATTTTACTACATTACACGCACTCTCTACATGTAAACTGTTGCAGTGGTAATGAACATCATTGTTCTATTGGGAATGAGCAACATTTTTCAGTTTACCAACCTTGGCTTTTATCCAATCTGCAATACATTAAAGTTCCAGGTGCCAATTTTCAAGTCTTTTTGCAATTGCTGCTGAACTTCACTCTGTTTACTTTTAACAATTTTTTAAAAATATAGAATATCCTTTTACTGTCACGTGTACTCCATTGGCTGCCTTTTTATGATAACATCTTATGTACAAGTACCTAGGTACAGTTCTTGGATGCAGCAAAGGAATAAAACTAATTGCATTACATTACAGAGTTGAAAATTATGTCAAAATAGGGCATCATTAAAGGGTTGGCATTACAGTAAGGTACGAAATGTTGAATCAACATTTCATTGGAGCAGCTCAGCGCAGGGCGTCTGCACAGCTGCCCTCTCTCAGGTCCAAGGCCCAGTTCAGTCTGTCCAGACACTCAGCTGCTCCAAGGAGAGTTCCAGGACTGCCTTCCCAGTGCCGACGTCCACCCAGGGCTCACAGTCTGCGCACTGCTCTCGGGCTGTTTTCCCAATCCCTGATCTGAGGCTGTTACCCCACTCCCTGCTCCGGGGCTTACAGCCCATGACACTGTACCAGGGCTCACAGCCCATGGACACTGTACTGGGGCTCATAGCCCATGGACACTGTACCGGGCTCATAGCCCACGACACTGTACCGGGCTCATAGCCCACGACACTGTACCGGGGCTCACAGCCCATGGACACTGTACCGGGGCTCACAGCCCATGGACACTGTACCGGGCTCATAGCCCACGACACTGTACCGGGCTCATAGCCCACGACACTGTACCGGGGCTCACAGCTCATGGGCATTGTACCAGGGCTCACAGCCCACAGACACTGTACCGGGACTCACAGCCCATGGACACTGTACCAGGCCTCACAGTCCAAGACACTGCACCGGGGCTCACAGGCCATGGACACTGTACCAGGGCTCACAGTCCAAGACACTGCACCGGGGCTCACAGGCCATGGACACTGTACCAGGGCTCACAGCCCATTGACACTGTACCAGGGCTCACAGCCCAGGACACTGTACCAGGGCTCACAGCCCATGGACGCTGTACCAGGGCTCACAGCCCATGGACACTGTACCAGGGCTCACAGCCCATGGACACTGTACCAGGGCTCATAGCCCATGACACTGTACCAGGGTTCACAGCCCATGAACACTGTACCAGGGCTCACAGCCCACGACACTGTACCGGGGCTCACAGCCCATGGACACTGTCCCGGGGCAATCAGCCCATGGACACTGTACCGGGGCTCACAGCCCAGGACACTGTACCAGGGCTCACAGCCCATGGACACTGTACCTGGGCTCACAGCCCATGGACACTGTACCAGGGTTCACAGCCCATTACACTGTACCGGGGCTCACAGCCCATGGACACTGTACCAGGGCTCACAGCCCATGGACACTGTACCAGGGTTCACAGCCCATTACACTGTACCAGGGCTCACAGCCCATGGACACTGTACCAGGGCTCACAGCCCATGGACACTGTACCAGGGTTCACAGCCCAAGGAAGCTGTACCGGGGATCACAGCCCATGGACACTGTACCGGGCTCATAGCCCACGACACTGTACCGGGCTCATAGCCCACGACACTGTACCGGGCTCATAGCCCACGACACTGTACCGGGGCTCACAGCTCATGGGCATTGTACCAGGGCTCACAGCCCACAGACACTGTACCGGGACTCACAGCCCATGGACACTGTACCAGGCCTCACAGTCCAAGACACTGCACCGGGGCTCACAGCCCATGGACACTGTACCAGGGCTCACAGCCCATGGACACTGTACCAGGGCTCACAGCCCATGGACACTGTACCAGGGCTCACAGCCCAGGACACTGTACCAGGGCTCACAGCCCATGGATGCTGTACCAGGGCTCACAGCCCATGGACACTGTACCAGGGCTCACAGCCCATGGACACTGTACCAGGGTTCACAGCCCATGGACACTGTACCAGGGTTCACAGCCCAAGGAAGCTGTACCGGGGATCACAGCCCATGGACACTGTACCAGGGCTCTCAGCCCATGGACACTGTACCAGGGCTCACAGCCCATGGACACTGTACCAGGGCTCACAGCCCATGGACACTGTACCGGGTCTCACAGCCCATGGACACTGTACCAGGGCTCACAGCCCATTACACTGCACCAGGGCTCACAGCCCATGGACACTGTACCAGGGCTCACAGCCCAGGACTCTGTACCAGGGCCCACAGCCCATGGACACTTTACTGGGGCTCACAGCCCATGGACACTTTACTGGGGCTCACAGCCCATGGACGCTGTAATGGGGCTCACAGCCCGTGGACACTGTACCGGGTCTCACAGTCCATGGACGCTGTAATGGGGCTCACAGCCCATGGACACTGTACCGGGTCTCACAGCCCATGGACACTGTACCGGTGCTCACAGCCCATGGACACTGTACCAGGGCTCACAGCCCATGGACGCTGTAATGGGGCTCGCAGCCCATGGACGCTGAACCGGTGCTCACAGCCCAGGATACTTTACTGGTGCTGATTGCTCCATGGATTTGCTGCCCGTGCCTGCCACTGCTGAGGGGAGTAAAGCACAAAGAAGAGACGAAGAAAAAAGGCATGATAAAGTACAGGTGGAGCAGAGGAGCTCCAGCAGGAGCATCCTACTCTGCCAACATCTCACTTTATTGCCTCATTTTAAGTAGCTAGGGGATGCAGCAATTGCTTGCAACACAACTTACAGTTTAGTGATGTATTTGACGCAATTGCCACCCCTGCATGTTTGCGTGAGGAAGTGCATCATCAAGTTTCAAGTATTGGGTTAGATGCTGGGAGTTGGGGAACAGTTGCACCGTTCTTAGCTTTTGAAACAGCTGTGCACTGGCACCTGAATTCCTGAACACCACCTCCCCCGCCCCCCCACCAGTTTGTGGAGAAACATGGATCTGGCATTGGAAAGATTCAAATAAGCACATTCACTTGATCTTGTAACATCAAATTGTAGATTAAGTAAGTGAAATACATCTGTTCTACTTTCAGATGATTTATAATGTTTTTACAATGTGGCTAGAAATCAAGTGAAGGGATTTTTTGCAACAATGCATACGTCAGAAGCTTCATTTAAAAAATGCTTTCATTGCTGAATTAGCCCCCTGTTAATCATTCCTATGGATCTTCTCAAAATTGACTGAAGTATAAGAGTTAAGAGTACACTGATTATTTAAAAAAGGATTTTGAGGCACAGTCAGGATCAGCAAATAATAAAGAGGCCAGTTGTATAAAAGAACAAAATGAATGCCTGTCAACCAGCAGTTCCATTTTATGGCCTCAATTTTAATTTTCCCATTAGTGCTGGCAGGGATTGAGGAAAAGGAGCAAGAGACGCAAAGAAGTCAAAGGAACAGACCCAGGTATATTGAGTGAGCAATGAAAAGTCCCCAGGTACCTCACCTGCATGTATCTCCAAATAAAACCAGGCCTTTATCCATCACCACCCACCAGTGGAAGGATCAAGCACCAGAAAAGACAGATTTAAAGTAATTTATTAAGAGAAGAAATGGTAATATGAGGAAAAAAAATCACCTTGCACAGCGAATGGTTAGAATCGGGAAAGCACTGCTGAGTGCATGCTGAAGGCAGCTTATATCATTTCAAAAGGAAATTGGATCTGCAAAAAAGAAAACATCCATAGCTACAACAAAAGGGCAGGGGAGTGATATCGGGGGAGCGCATCTTGCAGGGAGACTGCACCAACAGGTTGAATTGAATGGCCTCGTTTTGCACATTTGGTGATTCTATGTTTCTAAGCTAGCCAAAATGAAACTTGCCTGTTCAACCAGTCAGCAGAGCTTCTCAATTGATGAGCAGTATCACATATTTCATGTGGACAATTCCTCACAAATAAAAAATGTTTGGATGGATATGGGTCAAGTGCAGGCAGGTGGCACTAGTTTAGTTTGGGATTGTGGTTGGCATGGACTGGTTGGTCTGAACGGTCTGTTTCCATGCTGTATGAATCTGACACACAAAGGCAAATTAACAGCAGAACCATCAGGCAGCCAGGGAACAGCTGCAAAGTCAGCTTCTCTACAAAGCGATAAGATAAGAATAAGAAGAAGCTGGGGACTCCTTCCATCTCTCGTTCTGTATTTCTTAGATGCATTTCCATTTCTGTGCAAATCTCAAAAGCACTGGGTTGAGTAATGAGAATGCATTCGGGAGATCATTTGCTCTTCAACATCGGGCTCTCTGAGATGTTAACCTATGACCACCATTGGTGACCTTTCTTTTGTTTAACATATTCAAATAATTCAGTTATTTATTACCAGTCCTCATATGTAACAGGCCTCTGCTGATGTTCAAAATAAAGGTCTTCATCATTTGTCTTCCAGGCTTCAAAACCCGATATTATTTTTTTTCTGACATAGTTGGCTTTATTACTGCAGCTTTAGTTTTTAACAGCCAGCATTCAATAGAGTTTGATGATTCATGCCTGTGCAGCAGGGAATCATTATGTATTGCTATTTTAAACAGTTACACTCCACATGTTTCTAACAACACTGAGATTTACTCTGCTGGTTAATGAATTATTTCTGTAGCGATGAAAATGACCTTGCATTCCAGAAATTCATGTTTTATTTGTTGGATTTGGAGAAGCTTCAGCTAAAATGATACCTTATTCAAGAGACCTTCAATTGAAAATAATGCTTTAACGTATTAAAATATTATCTATTCGTAACTGGCAAAGAACAGTTCTACCTCATTCATTAGCTTTCAGTTTTCAGCACTCTAGGCAAAATGCTGGAATGATTCAGCAATTGTAAAACTCAGCAATAAAGTCTGATCTGCATCATATTTACCCACCTGCTTTTGTATGTTCTGTGGTTGTGTGGCCAGAGTCCAATCAACAGTGTGTGTGCTGTGGAATGCAGTAGTGGCTAACTTGCCTAATATATTGGTGCTTTGCTCATCAGGCTGCCCATTGCCAGCATTGTGCAAACAATTGTAAATGATCAAAAAGTGAATTGGTAATAGCTAGTCGGTGCAATGTATTTCAGAGCTTCAGATGCCAGAGGGAGGACTGGTCTGTCGTCTTCATAATATTCTCCTCCTGTTTCAAAATCCTCCCTTCAGGGTTAATGTCTGTGCTTTTTGAAAAAATCAATCCCATCCAACCATCTTATCCCTCAGTCCCATCTGCAGAAATGCATCTTATTGTTGAATCCATTTTCACTGTTCACTTCAATAGCTTTCTCCCATTAATTTTTCACAACCTTTAGGGCAAACAGATCAAGCTGACATCTACTTTTACTTCCATTTCCTAATTAACTTTCTTACACCATTTTACTGCTGTAATTTCTCTCCACATCTATTGAAGGTGTCAACTGTTTGCTGTAACATTATAATTCACTCGGGAAACATGTCAACATGCATACACGTGTGTACACATATCGAAATGATATAGCTTGTGCTTCTCTCACAGACTCTGGTCTTGTTCTTCATGGATTCTCTCTTCTCCTGTTTCTTTAAGTTACTGGACATCGACATTTGCACTGTCTTACTGAACAGCTACTGTTCTGAGTCCCTTGCGCCTCTCGTTTGTCCTTATAAGAAATGCTGTCTCACTTTCTGACCTACTTTAAACTCAATTTACACAAGGATATACATGATACTAAATAAAGCTCTCCACTACAGTCTTTCTCTTTTGCTCGTCTGGGAGTCTTGCTTTTCTGATGTCAGATTCATATTGGCATTTACGTTGTCATTATTAGCAGATTCAGATCCCATTTTGTGATAGAACGCCGCCTCCCCCCCCAAACTCTCCCCCAACCCCCAGTGGCGATCAGACTGTCAGTCTCCCAGGTCTATAAAGATACATCTGCTGATAACTTGCTTCACAAGAACATTGCAGCTTTCAGGATAGCAATCAATTTCCTTGGGTCACTTTTGTGAAGTCCCATCAGAATTTTCAATACTTTCAAGCTGAGGCAAGTTGTGTCTTGTGATCTGAACTATGAATGTAATAAAAAAGTGTCACAGCAGTAAAGTCATACACTGCAATTATACAGCACCATTTGATGTGTGCACATTATTCCTTTGCAACTTCAAGTCCGACTTATCTCTTTCACTGCAGCTAAACAAAATGTTTATGATATGTTGCAATCCCTTTGTCACATTCCTGATCAACATATGAACATAAAATAATTGATGAGTGGGCTAATACCAACTAGCTTATTAAATCTGCCTTATACCTCATGATAACTAAGTACATCTGCCCAATCCTGCTCACTCCCTCACTTTTTTCTTTTATGTAGAATCTTTGCAGGATGGAAGCAGGCCATTCGGCCCATTGAGTTCACTTTAACCCTCCAGAGAGCATTCCTCCCTTACCCTATCTCTGTAACCCTGCATTTCCCATGGCTAATTCATCTAGCCTACACATATCTGGACACTATGGGCAATGTAGTATGGTGAAGCCGCCTAGCTGCACATCTTTGGGCTGCAGGAGGAAACTGGAGCACTTGGAGGAAACCTACGCAGACACTCCGAGAATGTGCAAACTCCAAACAGACAGTCACCTGAGGATGTAATCAAACCAGAATCCCTGGCACTGTGAGGCTAACCACTGAGCCACCATGCTGCCCAATGTTTCCACATAATCTGTAATTTTGGGAGCTTGGGAGACGCCAAGCTAATAACAGAACACATACTCTGTAAAATTTCTCTCCAGCTCCCTCAGCAACCAAAATCTGCCAAGAATGTCACATGGATCAAATATCATCAATGAAGATATTTACCTTCTGTGTGATGCAATCTTTGCTCCAGTCAAGAAATTGTTCAGCCCCTTTTTTGATTGCAATCCCGTGATCCAATTTTTTAATGCACAATAAAATATCAAGAGGTCTGGCACTTGAGATGCTGGACTTTTAATGTCCTTGCAGTCTGAAAGATTCCATTTACAGTCATGCTCTACCTTCCATTTTAAGTCAACTTTCCATCTGGCATCTTACTGTATTTTCTATTCCATCAATCTTTTGTTGTTAATCGTTATCCTGGAATATTGCCAAAAACTTTCAGAAACCCACAATGCACAATGTCTATAGCCAAGCAAATTATTGTCTTGAAAGCACTTCCAGCAATTTAGGACATAAGTTTTCAGAATGCCATCTGTGATATTTACTGAGTTATTACTTTCTTTTCACCCTGTTTATGTCAGCCATCATAGTCCTGAAGACGATCAATTAGCATCAACATTTTGCTGTTACGTTTTGAAAAGCAATTAAAATTTTAATTTTTGATAAATTCGATAAACATCCAATGCCTGCTCAACCAGATAGCAATGCTTTTGGAAAAAGTCGAGCAACTTGATTTAGCATGTTCTCCCTTGCCTCACTCATGTCTACAATCCTTTAAAAAGACACACTCTCCAAAATATTTGCCCAGTAGACTTTTCAGCATTGCTTAAAGCACTTGTCTCAATTTATTGCTGATATGCTTTGTAGATATTTCTCTCAATGTCTTTTAAATAACGCAGTTAAGATTTTTCATTTCACAGCTACAGCTTTAGTAAACTTGCAAAGCAAAACATACTTGAAAATATCCATGTTAGAATTGTAAATATTTTAAGACTGTCACTGTAGTTCAATGCATGGACCATTATCGTAATTGAGAGTAACTCCACCGAGAAAAGTTCACAGAAAAGTAACCTGCATAGTACATGTCTAGAAGCCTGCATCCTTTTTGTTTGATAAGGGAGATGCAATCAAGGCAAGTCAATGGAAAAGAGATACAGTTAGTGATGAATACAAGACTAATGAAGATTGTTTGTCTTGGTACTGTGGTTGAAATTCTTTAGGGATCAGAATGACATCAGCTATGGTGGAGATGTATGCAGAATTGGGCAACGTATGCAATGAGACCTGTCTCAACGTCAAGATCATCTTGTTGCCTCTCTTACACTTTTTACAAGCAGTGTGGTGAGATTCTGACTGGGCAACAGTGAGATGCCAGTTGATAGGATTAATGCTTGTTAAATAAAAACCAGAAGAACTGCAGATGCTGTACATCACAAAGACAGAAATTGCTGGAAAAGCTCAGCAGGTCTGGCAGCATCTGTGGAGGGACGTCAGAATTAGCATTTTGGGTCGAGTGGCCCTTGTTTAGAACCCTCCATCCTGTTAACAGCATATCGTACTTCATTAATATTCAGCTTCCCATTCCCAAGAGACATCGTAGTGCATCATTGGGGTGTACCAGGCACTACATATTTGGAACAGGCAACATGTTGATATCCTGGATTCAAAGGACCTGGGAGAGTAGTGTCGTCTGAGGAGGAGGAGAATAATAATACTGTGGAGGAGGAAGTTAACATTATTCATGACAGAGCACTGCTGCATTAGGTACTAGAAGCCTGACAGAACTTCATTTACACCCACTTCTAAATGATGAAAACTGTGTTTAGTGTACATTCGTTGACCAGAACATTTTTGATCATGATACCTAATGTGATTGGCTTTGTGGGGGTGAAGTTCAGTCTCTGTTGGTTTCATTTCTGCTCCCTGTTCCCTTGTGTAAATAAAAGGTCATGCTCGTGTCTGTATTTGTCTTGTTGCTTGTCTGTGTGTGATGTTCCTCTCCTGGACAATGATGAGGTGAGGGTTTAAAGTGGATATTGAAGCCGTGGAAGTGCTGTTTTGAAGGTTGTTCAGTCCGGATGTAAGTGAGGACACATAGAGTCTGTGACCTGGTGGTTAAATAGACTTTGTGTGTCCCTAGCTCCATTCAGATTGAACACCCTCCATAACAGTGACTACTAGGGTAGTACTAGGATAGTATGCTCAGCACATAAGAACACCAGTAGGCCATTCAGCCCCTCGAGTCTGATGTATCATTCAATTCTCAGACTATGCCCCCAATTCTGGAATTTCTGATTAATGGAAATAATTTATCTTTAACCACCCTGTCTTTTCCTGACTATGGTGGGCGGCACGGAGGCACTGCTGCCTCACAGTGCCAGAGACCCGGGTTCAATTCCCTCCTCTGGCGACTCTCTGTGTGGAGTTTGCACATTCTCCCCATGTCTGCGTGGGTTTCCTCCGGGTGCTCCAGTTTCCTCCCACAATCCAAAAATGTGCAGGTTAGGTGAATTGGCCATGGTGGTGGGGGAAGAGGTAAATGTAGGGGAATGGGTCTGGGTGGGTTGCGTTTCAGCGGGTCGGTGTGGACTTGTTGGGCCGAAGGGCCTGTTTCCACACTGTAAGTAATCTAATCTAATCCAGGGTGTGCAAGTGCGAGGCAGTGTCAGCTCTGCAGGTTATGTGCTATGAGCAGTGAGGCTTTTTGGCTGCTATGCCTTTCATTTGCCTGTCATAGGAAAATGTCAGGTTGCTGATACTCGGCCAGGTACAGAGCAGCCTTTCAAAGGTGGATCAAACACAAAGACTGTCACTTTGGTGGATATTCACCGAGTGGTGGGTGAGGCATAGAGGCTCCCAGCCTCATTCCTGACTCAGGGCTTTTGGCCGAAACATCGATTTTCCTGCTCCTTGAATGCTGCCTGACCTGCTGTGCTTTTCCAGCACCACACTTTCGACCATAGAGCATGGTAAGATGGGGCAGAAATCAGATGTGAGAAATGCCATAGGGCTGAGGTAGGTAATTAATGCTCAGCACATAAGAACAACAGTAGGCCATTCAGCCCCTCGAGTCTGATGTACCATTCAATTCTCAGACCATGCCCCCAATTCTGGAATTTCTGATTAATGGAAATAGTTTATCTTTAACCACCCTGTCCTTTCCTATTAATATCTTGAAGCCTTTGATCAGATCACCTTTTGACTTCTGAATTCTAGAGAAAACAGGCCAAATTTATCTAATCTCTCCTCATAACTCATAACCCTGAAGACCAGCTATAATTTTTACAAACCTTCATTATATTCCCTCCAAGGACAATGTATCCTACTTAAGGTGTGTGACCTGACTATGGTTCTGTATAATTGCAGCCTGTTTCTGTATCATTATGCTCCAGTTCCATTGGATTCTTGCTGTGCATTTGGTAAGATAGGGTCAGAGAACTCACTCTGTCTTGCAATGAAAAGCCCTCCAAATCCTCGAAGAAACTCATTAAGACAAAAATAATGTATCTTCAATTGATAATAAACTGGAGTACTGAAGAGGGCTCGTGATTTGTTCTGAATTCTGCTGACAAGAAAACAACAAATGCTGGAGATCAAAGTGGGTCAGGTAGCATCCATGGAGAGAAAGCAAGCTAACGTTTTGAAGCTGGATGACTCTTCATCAGAGCTAATAAAAAGTCTATCCGGCTTGGTTTTTAAAAGTTAAAGGGGGTCCAAGTTGTTTTAGTGGGAAGAGTATGAATAATATTCGTATCGCATATAATGACCACAGTAGCTGTGACTTGGAAGGTCTGAAGGCTGGCTAATTAGCAGTTCTGCCTGGAAGTAAGGCCAATGTGATTGATGTTACTGTGGAGATTTGAGAAGGGAGGGAAGCATATGTCGAATTGCCTTACAGAAAATTTTTCAGAAAAATATCATTTCACAAAACAGAGTCAATCTGCATAATTCTGAGAGGAAGATAATGAAAAAGAGAGAGAAAAAGAGAGAGAGAATGAGTAGACCTGGAAACATCAAGTCTCTATTGTTCAGTAGACAAGTGTGGGTGGGAAAACATGCTTAGTTTGAAGAAATTAGGATTGTGATTGTTTAAGCAAAGCTGAAAAATTTGACAAGCTTTGTCCAAGGAGAAGGATTTCTAGGGTAACCCATACCTTGAAAGTTAAAAATCACGCAACACCAGGTTATAGTCCGACAGGTTTATTTGGAAGTACGAGCTTTCGGAGCGCTGCTCCTTTGTCAGATAGCCGTGGAGCAGGATCAAAAGACACAGAATTTATAGCAAAAGATCACAGTGTCATGCAATTGAAATGATGTTTTGAAAAAACCTAGATTGGTGTTAAGTCTTTCATCTTATATAATGATTACAGGTTTTGGTTTATTAATATGTAAATTGTTAATATGTTATTTTAAATCACATTTTCAAGATAACTTAAGGTTTTATAAAAAAAAGACACCTCAGCTCAGGCAATGTATTAAAGATGTGAGTTTAGAGTCTGTCTGTATTCCAAACTTGAGTCAGACTGGTTCTATTTCCAAAGTAGGAATTTATAAAATGTTATATGGATTAACTGCCTACATTGACTGCCTACAGGTTTTGTGCTTTTTGAGCAAAAATAGTATGTATCTGTAAATACAATACTGCAAATGCAAATTCACCCTATAGACTTATATATATGTGTGTGTGTGTACATATGTATGTGGGAGAGAGAGAATGTGGGTGTGTGCATATGAGTGTGAGTGCACATGAGTGTGTGTTTATGTGTGTGCCTGCTTGGTAGAGTGTATGCATGAGTGTGACAGAGTATAAGCCTGGGAGAGGATGTGCGCATGGATGTAAGTGTGTGTGTCTGAGAGAGAGCATGTGTATGAAAGAAAGAGGGTCTGCATGAGTGTGTGAGTATGCAAGAGTGCGTGAATGTGTGTGTATGTGTATAGTGTAGTGTGACATGAACCCAAGATTCTGGTTGAGGCCATCCTCAAGGGTGCCAAACCTGGCTATCAGCCTTTGCTCGGCCACTTTGCTTTGTTGCATATCCGGAAATCTGCTTTGGAGGACGGTCATCTGAAGATAATAGACAATAGACAATAGGTGCAGGAGTAGGCCATTCTGCCCTTCGAGCCTGCACCACCATTCAATATGATCATGGCTGATCATCCTTAATCAGTATCCTGTTCCTGCCTTATCTCCACAACCCTTGATTCCACAATCCTTGAGAGCTCTATCCAACTCTTTCTTAAATGAATCCAGAGACTGGGCCTCCACTGCCCTCTGGGGCAAAGCATTCCACACAACCACCACTCTCTGGATGAAGAAGTTTCTCCTCATCTCTGTCCTAAATGGTCTACCCCGTATTTTTAAGCTGTGTCCTCTGGTTCGGCACTCACCCATCAGGGGAAATATGTTTCCTGCCTCCAGAGTGTCCAATCCTTTAATAATCTTATATGTCTCAATCAGATCCCCTCTCAGTCTTCGAAACTCAAGGGTACACAAGCCCAGTTGTTCCAGTCTTTCAGTGTAAGGTAATCCCGCCATTCCAGGAATTGACCTCGTGAACCTATGCTGCACTCCCTCAGTAGCCAGAATGTCTTTCCTCAAATTTGGAGACCAGGAAGTGTGGTCTCACCAGAGCCCTGTACAGCTGCAGAAGAACCTCTTTGCTTCTATACTCAATCCCTCTTGCTATGAAGGCCAGCATGCTATTAGCCTTCTTCACTACCTGCTGTACCTGCATGCTTACCTTCATTGACTGGTGTACAAGAACACCCAGATCTCTCTGTACTACCCCTTTACCTAAATTGATTCAATTTAGGTAGTAATTTGCCTTCCTGTTCTTGCCACCAAAGTGGATAACCATACATTTATCCACATTAAATTGCATCTGCCATGCATCTGACCACTCACCCAACTTGTCCAGGTCACCCTGTAATCTCCTAACATCCTCATCACATTTCACCCTGCCACCCAGCTTAGTATCATCAGCAAATTTGCTAATGTTATTACTAATACCATCTTCTATATCATTAACATATATTGTAAAAAGCTGCAGTCCCAGTACTGATCCCTGCGGTACCCCACTGGTCACTACCTGCCATTCCGAAATGGAGCCGTTTATCACTTCTCTTTGTTTCCTATCAGCCAACCAACTTTTAATCCAAGTTAGTACTTTGCCCCCAATACCATGCGCCCTAATTTTGCTCACTAACCTCCTATGTGGGACCTTATAAAAGCTTTCTGGAAGTCCAGGTACACTACATCTACTGGATCTCCCTTGTCCATCTTCAGAGTTACATCCTCAAAAAATTCCAGAAGATTAGTAAAGCATGATTTCTCCTTCATAAATCCATGCTGACTCTGGGCTATCCTGTTACTACTATCCAGATGTGTCGTAATTTCATCTTTTATAATAGACTCCAGCATCTTTCCCACCACTGAGGTCAGACTAACTGGTCTATAATTTCCTGCTTTCTCTCTCCCACCTTTCTAAAAAAAGTGGTACAACATTAGCCACCCTCCAATCCTCAGGAACTGATCCTGAATCTATCGAACTCTGGAAAATAATCACCAATGCACCCACGATTTCTCGAGCCACCTCCTTCAGTACCCTGGGATGTAGACCATCAGGTCCCGGGGACTTATCAACCTTCAGACCTAACAGTCTCTCCAACACCAATTCCTAGCAAATATAAATTCCCTTAAGTTCAGGTCCTTCAGCCACTATTACCTCAGGGAGATTGCTTGTGTCTTCCCCAGTGAACACAGATCTGAAATACTAATTCAATTCTTCTGCCATTTCTTTGTTCCCCGTAATATATTCCCCTGTTTCTGTCTTCAAAGGCCCAATTTTAGTCTTAACCATTTTTTTGCCTTTCACATACCTAAAAAAACTTTTACTATCATCCTATATATTATTGGCCAGCTTACCTTCATACCTCATTTTTTCTCTGCGTATTTCCTTCTTAATAATCCTCTGTTGTTCTGGAAAAGCTTCCCAGTCCTCCGTTTTCCCACTTGTCTTTGCTCTGAAGCTGAATGTCTTTGACCGCTGATATATTCCTCCATTGGGAGGAGACACCGCTGATGGCAATTGTTGCGCAGTGTCCATTCATCTATTGTCATAGCGTCTGTTTGGTCTCGCCAAAATACCATGCCTTAGGGCATCCTTGCCTGCGGCATATGAAATAGACAACGTTAGCCCAGTCACATGAGTACCTTCCATGTACATGTTGGGTGGTTTCCCAATGTATAATGGTAGTATCTGTGTCAATACTCTGACACGTCTTGCAGTCTTTGCCATGACAGGATAGTACGGTGTTGTCGATGTTGTGCAGAAGGCTGGGCAGTTTTCTATGAACAGTGGTCTGTTTAAGATTTGGTGGTTGTTTAAAGGCAAGAAGTGGAAGATCTTGGCGAGGTGCCTGTCTTCATTGATAGTGTGTTGCAGGCTGCAAAGAACATGGCATAGTTTCTCTGCTCCCGGGAAGTACTGGACAACAAAGCCTATCCGATCGGTTGCGTCCAATGTCTGTCTCCTGAGGATATCATTATGATTTCTCACTGTTGCACGTCGGAACTGGCGATCAATGAGTTGAGCATCATATCCTGTTCTTAAGAGGGCATCCTTCAGCACCTTCAGATGTCTATTGCGTTCCTCCTCATCTGAACAGATCCTGCGTAA